>NC_053489.1:203534455-203834455 GCF_905171775.1 Rana temporaria
AGAATCAGTTACGCATAGATAGCCCTAAGATCCGACAGGTGTAATTGTTTTACACTGTCGGATCTTAGGATGCAGTACCGCGGCCGCCGCTGGGGGGAGTTTGCGTCGTAAACCAGCGTCGGGTATGCAAATTAGGAGTTACGGCCATCCACGACGGATTTTCGCGTTTGCTACGTCGCCGCTAGTCTAGTTTGCCGTCGCAAAGTTATTTGTCATTTTTGGTGCCTTAACTTTACACAGCAAACGTATTGCTGTATAAAGTATGGCCCTCGTTCACGCGTCGAAATTTAAAAATCAACGTCGTTTGCGTAAGACGTCCGGGAATACAAAAGTACACTACGCTCGTCGCCGTTCGAAAAAATTACGTCACTGCGCGCAAAGCACGGCAGGAATTTCGAAACGGAGCATGCGCAGTAGGTCCGGCGCGGGAGTGCGCCTAATTTAAATGGCACACTCCCACACTGGGGAAAAAAAATAAATTACGCGGGCTTACGCCGGAGGCCGCCGGCGTAATTTTTCACGCAAGTGCTTGGTGAATCAGGCACTTGCGATGAAAAATTGCGGCGGTGTAACGTATCTACGATACGTATCTACGATACGTTACGCCGCCGCGATTCTACCTGAATCTGGCCCTTTGGCACTTATATTATAAAAATACACTTTCTATTTCTGAAAGCTTTCTTGATTTTACAGCATTTTTTTCACACCTGTCTAAAACGTTTGCACAGTACTGTATTTTTATATATATTTATTGCCTGGTCATCTACAGTACATGTATATTTTACATTGTAAACATTTTAAGATGTGCATTGTGTAGGTAATTTCATGATGTAATTTTTTTTCCCCCGTACAGACAGAGTAAATCTTCCCATTCATGTGTCAACAGTTTATTTTGTGTAAAACATGGAATGTGGTCATGGCACTGAACAGGTTGTTGCATTACCTCTGTTTTGTGAGAACTGTGATATTCCTGTGTAGAAACGACATATGCCACACACTCCCTGGGCCTCCTAGTCTAATTCTATGTGCATGTTAATTGGAGTTCACACAGACACAAGCGGGCAAAGCGAGCATTCAGATATACAGAGAGCTCACAATGCAGCAGGAATATGTTTTTTTTTTTTTTTTTATTTCCCCCCCCCCCCCCTTCTTTACCCAAGAGAATGGTCTGCCAGAAGGGGCCCATGTGACCGACTTTGCCCTTTCACTGTCCTGCTGTACCCCAAAACCACCTTGACCCATAACCCAGGAAGTTGTCCTACAGTCACTTTCCCTCCTTATACTCGAAAACCCACCATACTTTTACAGATGATTCTGTGCAACATTGAATAACCCCTTGTTACGGTTTCTTATGTGAGCTGTTGTCACAACTGTACCTATGGAGTCATTTATATGTCGTATGCATACATTTTTAAAGCGTACATTGCCATTAAGCCTATCTAATTGCATAAGACTGGCTGCTTGGCACTTTGGTCATGGGGGATAGTTTGCAGAAAGTGATCACGACTAAACAGTTGAGATTCAGACAGATACATTTTACTGATTTCTGATCAAGCAATCTGTACCTCATAAATGTGTGTTGGCTAACTTTTTAAAATTTGCAAATCGATAATTTGGTTTATTTCTTGAAATTCATTTTCTGATTTCTCCGTGAAAAATTTGGTACATTTTATATGTGAGCGATTGATGGATACCTTTTTTTACCTTGCAATACTTCACTGTCAACCTAATGCATTTAGTGTTTCTTTATAAAATTGGTGCCTTTTCCATTAATTATATGGTATATTTGCATGTGGTAATGGATACAGTTAAACCTTTGTATTTCACTTTCAAACTATGCACTCCATGGTATTGTAGACAATATCTCTGCTGTAACTGCAATGAAGAATCAACCTGAGCAGCATCCCAGTACAGGTCTTGATGATGGACCGAGCATTCAGACAGCCAGCGTTGCATCTCTCACAAGTGATGCAGAGCAAGATGGTCAGCCGCCTCCTAAAAAGAAGCTAAAATATGGTTAGTGTTCATTGTATATCTGTTTCCATCAGGAACCTTACATGGAAAATATTAAAGATGCAGGAAAAAACAAAACATAACAAATTTCCTTTTACTTGCCGTTTATGACGGTGCTTGCAAAATTTGGCTCTGAACAGTTGGGTAGGCTGGTCTTTCATAAGATGTAGAAGAGTAGTAGCTGTCCAGCCAGATGATCTATCTGGCTGGATAGTCTTTAGTACCACAAAGAAAACAAATAGTTTTGTCTCAGAAGTTTTGTCTTGGGTTTAGTTCTCTTCGCAGCATGGTCTACTGCTGTCTCCTTCTAGTATAGGCACAATTGGATTGAGCTCCACTCACACAGCCTCATCATTTGTTCACAGCGATCAGACACAGCGAAGCAGACATACTTGTAGTTCTCGTGGAATAATTCTGTGTACACACGACCGTTTTTCGGGTTCTAAAAAATTACCAATTTTTTTTCCGAACATGCTCTATTTTTTCACAACGTTTTAACGTTGTCGTTTTTAAGGTTGTAAAAAATTGTCGTGTGTGGGCTTTAACGACGTGAAAAAAACGCGCATGCTTAGAAGCAAGTTATGAGACAGGAGCGCTCGTTCTGGTAAAACTACCATTCGTAATGGAGTAAGCATATTCATCACGCTGTAACAGACAGAAAAGCGCGTCCTTTACTAACACAAAATCGGCTAAAGCAGCCCAAAGGGTGGCGCCATCCGAATGGAACTTCCCCTTTATAGTGCCGTCGTAGGTGTTGTACGTCACTGCGCTTTGCTAGAGCATTTTTTTTTCACAACCGTGTGTAGGCAAAGCCGTTTTTATTGATCGGGTTGAAAAAAAATGTAGGTTTTTCTAGATCCTTAACAACGTAATTTTTTAGAACCCGAAAAACGGTCGTGTGTACGCGGCATAAGAGTTCTCATCAGTGCCTCGTAGTCCATTGACACTTCCTGCAACTCGGCAACTGTCTGCCAGTACAGCGGTAAGGGAAGGAGAGATGTACAAAGTGTCTGCAGGAGCCTGACATTGCACCTGTGTTTATTTTTGTTTACATAAAGGTGATCTTAAAGTGGTTGTTAAGCCACTATATGCAATTTATACCATCCTCTGTGTTTAATAATCCTGTGTGCCCTCTGTCTGTGTTTTTATAAAAATAAGCCATTCTTTACCTGTTTTTCAGAGTGCCACTCGGCACTCACATGGCCCACCGCCTCTCTGCTCCCCCCCGTCTGACAGCTGAAGAGTGCGAGGCCGAGATTCCCCCGCTGGCGTTGGTTGGGAGGGGAGGAGTAGAGAGGCGGCCAGTCACGAGAGCGCGGCTCTCAACACAGGTAAAGAACAACTTATTTTTTATAAAACCGACAGAGAGCACCCAGGATTATTTAAACACAGAGGATGGTATAAAACCTTTAAATGTAACTTCATTAGCAGGAGGGGAGGGGTGGGCACTGACGCAGAGCTGACTGGAAGGGGGGGGTTAGAGAGGACACAGGAAATACGGGAGCGCTGCAGATGACGGAGGCATGAAAACTGACCATGGTGTCAGGGCTCAGCAGCCATTATAAACCATGGTCAGTTTACAGGGGGGGAGGGCAGAAACTGGCAGCATCAGTCAGATCTTTCAGGTGATCGAAGGGGCAAAATTACACAGCACAAGCACTGTGCTGTATAACATGCTTTACCCACTTGCCGACCTCCTCATGTAGATATACGTCAGCAGAATGGCACGGACAGGCGCATGTACGTACCTGTACGTCCTCTGCTTGACGTGGGTCGGGGGTCCGATCGGGACCCCCCCGCTACATGCGGCGGTCGGTAAGCCTCGGGGAGCGATCCGGGACGGCGCGGCTATTCGTTTATAGCCGCCCCGTCGCGATCGCTCCCCGGAGCTGAAGAACGGGGAGAGCCGTGTGTAAACACGGCTTCCCCGTGCTTCACTATGGCGGCGCATCGATCGAGTGATCCCTTATATAAGGGAGACTCGATCGATCACATCAGTCCTACAGCCACACCCCCCTACAGTTGTAAACACACACTAAGTGAACACTAAATGTTGCAGCGCCCCCTGTGTTTAACTCCCAAACTGCAACTGTCATTTTCACTATAAAGAATGCAATTTAAATGCATTTTTTGCTGTGAAAATGGCAATGGTCCCAAAAATGTGTCAAAATTGTCCGAAGTGTCCGCCATAATGTCGCAGTCACGAAAAAAATCGCTGATCGCCGCCATTAGTAGTAAAAAAAATAAAAATGCAATAAAACTATCCCCTATTTTGTAAACGCTATAAATTTTGCTCAAACCAACCGATAAACGATACGTATCGGCCTAAACTGAGGACATTTTTTTTTTATATATATATATGTTTTTGGGGGATATTTATTATAGCAAAAAGTTAAAAATATTGCATTTTTTTTCAAAATTGTCGCTCTATTTTTGTTTATAGCGCAAAAAATAAAAACCGCAGAGGTGATCAAATACCACCAAAAGAAAGCTCTATTTGTGGGGGAAAAAAGGACGCCAATTTTGTTTGGGAGCCACGTCGCACGACCGCGCAATTGTCTGTTAAAGCGACGCAGTCCCGAACTGTAAAAACCCCTGGGTCTTTAGGCAGCATATTGGTCTGGGGCTTAAGTGGTTAAAGGAACAGGATCCCCCTTTTATTTTTTTATTTCTTGTTGGGATAACAAGAGTTTTAACCTTCAAGGTGTAACTGGGCTCACATTTACCCAGTTATTTGCATGGGAAATAAAAAATAGCATTTTTTTGTTAGTACTCAGCTCACTTTATTTAGGAAGCTCATTGTACATTGTGAGTGGACAGCCTATTATACTTGATGAATAAACCCCAGTCAATATACATCCTGAGATACCCCAGTATCCAAACTTTCAAAAATCCAGGCGTTATGGTAGGAAAGGGTTGTCAGCAGGGAGGTGCAGTATTTGAACTGCTACTGGCACTTATGGTAGGATTATTTGTGGCTGTCCAAGGGTCAGTTGCTACTAGATATTGACAGAAAAGTTTACCCAGAACATCCAATAATTTATGATGCTTATGATTGCTAGCATGCTTTGTATGTTTTCATATTTTTTGTTCAGCTGTGAATTTTTTGTTAAATGTAATATCCTGCTTAAACTGACACTATACATTTTTGATGTAATTGCGCTGAAGATTTGCTGCTGAATTCTTGAACTGCTTCTTAATGTATTTCATCTGAAAGGAGAAATGTTTAGTTCTGTTCATAAAATATATAACTTCTTTAGATATTTTTGTAATGTTATGCTGCTGAAAACCGCCTAGCCATGGTAAACTGCTGCCTGCCATACATTTCTGAAAAATGTAATTTGTCTTCATTGCCATATTTAGTGTTCCATTTGCTTTTTCAGAATAGCCTTCACTATGCCTTCTACAATTCGTTTACTGCGTCTCTCAGAAATCTTACATAGCTTGATGTCCACTTATGGCCAGCGAGGTGTGAGAAGTGCACCCTTATCTTAGGTTTACTATACTGGGAGTTCAACCTCCAGTAAAGTACTTGCATGTATAAGGGAGTGGCAGTGGTGCAGCTTTTACAATCCCAAAAAAGTTTGAATGCTGTGTAAAATCTAAAAAAAAAGAAATCATTTGGAGAATTCATAAACCCTTATTTTATTCACCATAGAAAACATAACAAATGTTTAAAATGAGAAAATGTACAATTTTGGAAAAAAAATTAAGGTCATTTTGAAATTGATAGCAGCAACACATCTTGGAATAGGGCAACAAAAAGCTGGCAAATTGGTCCTAACAAGGAAGAGCTGGAAGAACATTTTGCAACAAATTTAGGCTAATTGGCAACAGGTCAGTAACATGATTGGGTATAAAAATTTACATTTTAAAGTTTAAGAAGGTCACCTATCTGTTGAACAATTTAGGAATAATGTTCCTCAATGTAAAGTTGCAAAGACTTTAAGTATATCATATACAGTACATAATATCAAAAGATTTTGAGAATCTGGGGAAATCTCTGTGTGTATGGGACAAGGCGGAAATGCAATCTGTGTTGCCTGTGATCTTCAGGCCCTCAGACGGCACTGCATTAAAATGGGCATGATTCTGTGATGGACATCACTACATCAGGCTCAGGAATACTTCTAAAAATCCCTGTCTGTGAACACAGTTCAGCATGCCTTTCAAAAATGCAAGTTTTATATCTTTATTCTGAAAAGAAACCATACAGTATCTGAACATGATTCAGAAACACCTTCATCTTCTTTGGGCCAAAACTCATTTAACCACTTAAGACCCGGACCAAAATGCAGCTAAAGGACCTTGCCCCTTTTTGCGATTCGGCACTGCGTCACTTTAACTGACAATTGCGCAGTCGTGCGACATGGCTCCCAAACAAAATTGGCGTCCTTTTTTTCCCAGAAATAGAGCTTTCTTTTGGTGGTATTTGATCACCTCTGTGGTTTTTTATTTTTTGCGATATAAACAAAAATAGAGCGACAATTTTGAAAAAAATGCAATATTTTTTACTTTTTGCTATAATAAATATCTCCCAAATATATATATATTAAAAAAAAAATTCCTCAGTTTAGGCCGATACGTATTCTTCTACCTATTTTTGGTAACAAAATCACAATAAGCATTTATCGGTTGGTTTGCTCAAAATTTATAGCGTTTACAAAATAGGGGATATTTTTATTAATTATTATTTTTTTTTACTACTAATGGCGGCGATCAGCATTTTTTTTCGTGACTGCGACATTATGGCGGACACTTCAGACAATTGTGACACATTTTTGGGACCATTGTAATTTTCACAGTAAAAAATGCATTTAAAATGCATTGTTTGTTGTGAAAATGACAATTGCAGTTTGGGAGTTAACCACTAGGGAGCGCTGATGGGTTTATGTGTTCCCTGAAGTGTGTTTACAACTGTAGGGGGGTGTGGCTGTAGGTGTGACGTCATTGATTGTGTCCCCCTATAAAAGGGATGACACGATCGATACTGCCGCCACAGTGAAGAACGGGCCATTCTGCCGACGTATATGTGCAGGCGGCGGTCCTTAAGTGGTTAAAGCCGTCTGCTGTCAGACGAATCAAAATTTGACATTCTTTTTTTGGCAATCATGGGGGCTGCTTTTCTGGAATAAAGAGGAGAGGGGCCTGCTGGCTTGTTATCAGTGCTCCGTTCAAAAGCCTGCATCTCTGGGGATGAGGATGCATTAGTGCATATGGAATGGGCAGCTTGCACACCTGGAGAGGTACTATTAGTGCTAATGAGAGGTTTTAGAGCAGCATAGGCTCCTATCCGGACAACGTTTTTTCAGGGAAGGCCATGCATATTTCAGCAGTACAATGCTAAACCGCATACTCCATCTAGGAAAACAGCATAGCTTCATAGGAGAAGAGTCTGGTTGCTTTTACCAATTGAAAATATTTGGCGCATCTTGAAAATAAAAATCTGACAAAGATGACCTAGGATTGAGCAGTTTGAATCCTATATTAGACAGGAATTGGGCACAATTCCTCTACCAAAACTCTAGCAACTGGTCTCGGTATCCAGACATTTACTGAGTGTTAACAAGAAGAGAGGATGCTACACCGTGGTAAAACATGGCCCTGTCCCACATTTTTTGGAGGTTTATTGCTGACTTCAATTTCAAAATTACTTTTTCTTTTTTTCTCAGTTCAAACATTTGATATGTTTTCTATTGTGAATAAAATATGGGTTTATGAGATTTGCAAATCTATTGCATTCTGTTTTTATGTAGATTTTACACAGCATCCCATCTTTTTTGGGTATGGGGTTGTATTGCACCTCGGAGACTGCCCACGTAAATATAGTAAAGCAAGGTCCTCCAAGATAAGGTCATTTTGAAAGAGCAAGCAAATGCAGTCCCTACAAACAAAGGAAAAATCAGTCAAAACAATTACAAAAACACTTGAAATATATAGTGGATCTGAACACAAGTTGTCCCCTCTTTTCTCCAAAACTGAAATTTGCACTTTGTGGGGAGTGAATAATTGTATATAAGTTTTAAAAAAATATATTTTTTCTTAAGAAGTTGACTGTCCAAGTAGTCATGCCCCTCCACCTTCCAGTAATGTAAAGGGCACGTCAGAGGATGCTAAACCATCTAGCGTGAAACCAGACAAGATGGAAGAGACGCTAACGTGCATAATTTGTCAAGAGCTGCTTCATGACTGTGTCAGGTAATGACAGATAAGGAAATATATGTATACTTTGTATATTATTAGACCGAAACAATTTTAAAGCCAGTACTATATCTTTTTGCTTTTCTGCTAATGGCTGCATAGAAGAAAAGTACAGCATTTTTATTTATTTTTTTGTCAATGGACAAGGACTAGTACAGGAAGCAGTCACCAAGGTCGAAAGCTGTGGAGTTGAGAGATTGTTTGTTTATTAATTTCATTGATTCATCTTATTTAGTTGATCAAACAGATTTTAAATAATAAAAAAAAAAATGTATACCATGATTCACTAATACCTAGCCAAGACTAG
Source organism: Rana temporaria (assembly GCF_905171775.1). Lineage (NCBI taxonomy): Eukaryota > Metazoa > Chordata > Amphibia > Anura > Ranidae > Rana > Rana temporaria. The sequence goes on from NC_053489.1 coordinate 203,542,977, forward strand.
TTCATGTAAAACAGTTTTTAAGCAATAAAAATGATAAAATGGGTATGGGACCGATTCGTATATTCAGAGGAAGGGAAGAGAAGGATGGAAGATAGAACGGGGGGGGGGGGAGGCCCGCCTGCATAGGGAATACAGAACGCCTACATCTCGCTGGAAAGGGGACGGAGGGAGGGGCGTTTTTTTTTTTTTTGGTTTAGTAGGTTTTGGGATATTTAGTAAAAAAATAATTAAAGGGAGGATTAGAAATTTAGGTAAGGAGTGAGAACCTAGCAATAAACAATGTGGTATTTGGATTTTATCTCCGGTATATTATAAGAGTATGAATTATGAATTGCAAAGTGTAATGGGGTGATACTGCGCTGGTCAGTAATGTTGTGGAATTAATTAATTTAGATAGTGAAACAATACCACAAATAATATTGAAATCAATAACATGTGAATGCTGCTGCAGCCAAAAATGTTAGATAGAACATCAAAAGCTTAATTCCATTTATATGAATTATGAATGCCTAGGTAAAATGCAATGAAGTATAAAAAAATTATAAAAAAATTATGTATTTGTAATAGTTGGAATGTGATGTAATCATGTATTCTCTACCACCCTTTACGTAAATAAAGAATTTGAAAAACAATGATAACATTGCCATTGCCAAATAGTGACTTGAGCAGGACATAAAACCAGGAGACGCATCTTTTTTAAAGGGAAACCCTACTAGGTAACAGGAAAGATGGAAGCAGTGATGGAAACACTAAAGAGGACTGGATGAAATGGTGGGAAAAGGCACTACAACTAGTCCAAGGATGTCAGCTGTAGAGGGGGGCCAACATGGTACCCTCAAAAAACTCCACTTACATCTTTCAGGGCCAGTCCCATGATTTGAGTCAGACTGCACATTGTCGGCTTAAGCTTATTTGTGTGCAAAAAAAGAAGGGGGGTTACCCCCACAAGCAGACCCTTTTGGGTCTGGTATGGATTTTAAGGAAGACTCAATGCTAAAATATCTGAATTGAGCCCTGTTTTTCTAAATGTCCTGGAACATTTTCTAAATACTTTTTGATCCTGTCCGTAGTAGCACTTTCTTTGATAGTGTGATTAGCACTTTTCCTTCTGCAGTAAAATCACTGCAGCATCATCGCTCTTACTGCTATTGTGGTTGCTTAGGTGTTAGAACCACAATAGTCTATTCAGTGAAGAGCTATGCCTAGCTCTGTCCACAGCCTTCAGGTTGACAGCACATTGCTTTATCTGCAGACTATTAGGGGAATGATGCAAGTGTCCTTCTCAGTCCTTCCCACATTCTATATAACAGTCTAGCAGGGCATATGAGAATTCTAGCTTCTGAGCTGCATTTATCATTACAAAAGAGGTAAAGTACATTTCTTTTAATTTAACACACAAAAATGCCTGTTTGTCACGCTATAAGGGGAAAAAATGGAGCCTTATATATGGAACCTAATTGTGTCTGAATCGTTGTTTCTGTTCTGTTAGTTTGCAGCCTTGTATGCACACATTCTGTGCTGCTTGCTATTCTGGCTGGATGGAGCGCTCTTCCCTCTGCCCTACCTGCCGATGTCCTGTGGAACGTATCTGTAAAAACCACATACTTAACAATCTAGTGGAGGCCTACCTACTCCAGCATCCAGGTAAGTTTTAAGAACACGTGGTTTACCAAACCAGTGCTTGTATTTCATTAAGATAGGGGATGGAATTTCTAGCTGAAATAGAAGACATACAAATGCATAGAATGAGTTCCTGTTAACACATGTGTATTGTTGGAGCAGGTAAGAGCCTATTCATGTTTGTGCATTTCAAGTTGTAATCACATTCTTGTGTATAGGTAGTTTCCAGCTACTTGGAGCAGTTTACGGTCTTAAAAGGATTGTAAAGGTTTAAATGTTTGTTATTTAAAAAAAAAATATATAAAAACATACCAAACATTCGTTTTGCCCAGAGTGGCCCTGATCCTCGTCTTCTGGGGTCCCTCGGCGGCTGTCTCCGCTCCTCCCTGCAACAGCTAACCACCCTCTGGGAAGCGCTCTCCCAATGGAGTTAGCTTGCAGGCGCACTCCCGTATGATACAGTCGGCGGCCATAGCCGCTGAGTGTATCACTCGGCCCCGCCCCCTGGTGCGCCGCATCATTGATTTGATTGACAGCAGCGGAAGCCAATGGCTGCGCTGCTATCAATCATCCAATGAAGTGCCCACAAGAGCTTGGTTAAAGCAATGCAGGATCGCGCCCACGGAGATTCAGGGTTTAGGTAAGTAAAACGGGGGGCCGGGGAGTGCAAGGTTGTTTTTACGACTTAATGCATTGGATGCATTAAAGTGAAAAAACACAAAGCTTTACAACCCCTTTAAGCCCCTTTTTTGTGTTGTGTTTTTTTTTTTATGTTTGTTTTTTCATGTTTTGTAAACCCATATTAAGTGCTTGAAAACAATCAAAACTTTATTTCTGCTTGCGTCTGTTGGGGGACACGTTCTACTGATGGGTATAGCTGCTGCCTCCAGGTGGGTTAGAAACTAGGTAAAGCAGAAGGCTCAACCCATCTACATACCTGCATAATACTGTATAAAAGCTCAATTTACCTTTTGAAGTACTGAGGAGTAGGATGTCTCGGTGCCGCCATTTTGTGTCCTCCAAATGGCATGTGCTCATGCTGTGGGTGTTGGTGGTCTCTGTCCCATGATTTAGACCATCTGTGTACCTAAACTTGGTGTTTTTTGGGGCATGGCTGTACAAGCCACCCCCTAACTGGACCCTTTAATCATTGACATCGAGGTCCTACCAAAGTTTGCACTATGGTGGCGATTTTGTCTCTCTATTTCTACCTATCTATCATATATTTAGATTTTTTTGATCAAGTGTGATACTGGATATCTAGCATATACCTACATAATATATTTGATTTTTGTTGTAAACTCTATTATTACTGCAAGGCGGATCCTGAAGAACCCCTCATTTGTAGAGTCTTTTTTTGATACAAAAAAAGGTTTTTATCGAACATAAGATATATCACAACAGTTTCCATTGTACAAAAACTTGCAGAGATTTCACTCCGCAGACAAACACCAGATAAATGCCCAGGTGTAGCACTACAACATTGCACTTCAAAGCTCAGCACACCTGAATAGGTTAGTTTTATGGACATTGTAGAATTTCGGACAACAATGGCTTCCTGGGGCTCAAACCGGGAGTATCCAGCCATTGAGACCAAATTCGTTCAAACCTGCCCGGGCTTCCCCTGTGCTGGTATATATACTTTTCCATAATAAGAGTATTCCCCATGTGGGCTATCCATGAGGCGGTGGTAGGTGTTTAAGGTTGATTTCCTCCCATCAATAAAAGCTTTCTGGCCTGAAATAATGCTCTAGAGACTGCGATCCTGGTTTATTCCTCAGGAATCGCATCCTCCAGGACCCCCAGCAAACAGCACAGAGGGTCTACGGGGATTGTTGTTTGAAACACTCCGTTAAGTGTACCCACCACCTCATTCCAATATCTGTGAAGCTTTGGACACCTCCACAGGAGATGAATGTGAGGTCTCTGCTGTGCCGTCGACAGCGGCTGCACAAAGGGTCCGGAAACCTACCCATCTTATGGAGTTTTGTTGGGGTGTAATTGACTCTCAACAAGATATACAGTTGGGACGCTTTCTTCTCTACATTTAGGGTGCATAAGGTTACGGATTGCATGGCTTCCTCCCACTGATCACCCGTAAGTTGGCCAAGGTCCCTCTCCCACAAGGAAATGCTCGCAGGTGTTTCACCAGCAGCATTTGGTAGCATTGGGAGATGAATCCCTTAATTTCAGTGTTGGTGAGCAACACATGAAACATGGGGGTGGGTGACTGAACCCATTCAACCGCATGCTGAAGGTAGTAGTAATGCATGGTAGCAGGGATGTCAAACTTGGCTCGCAATTCAGGGAAGGTCAGCAGCCTACCATTTGCAAATATGTGGGACAGCAGAGGTACACCATGGGCAAGCCATCTGGGCCCCTGTTGCAACTTGACCAGCTCCACATACGACCGATTGTCCCAGATCGGGCTATATTCTGTGAAACCCTGCACCCCCTGTAGCTGTCTGACTATTTGCAGAGTCTTTTCTTTTGTTTTTCATAATTTTGTAAAAAAATTATATTCTGTGATTATTATTTATTTATTTATTTATTTTTAACCATATTGGTCTACTGTTTCTGGGCACTTTAAAATTCCTGTCTCCCCTTCAGGAGAGACATGGGGAAACATTTTCTTTACGAAGTAGGATCAGGGGTGGATCCAGAGTCTTTTCTCGGGAGGGGCACTACCAGAAAATATTTTTTTGGAGGGCAATTTATCAGGGAAATGACTGGTGTTAGCGCTTAAATCATCACGGCACCATGGTTGTTATGGTGTCAGGATGATTGAAGCGCATTATTTATATTATATTACTGTAATTTAAAATTAAATGGTTCAACTCGCCATAATGCAGAATCAGTGGGAGCCCTGAGTGTGTCACTTGCCACCAGATGCAGCTTGTCACTTGCCACCAGATGCAGCTTGTCACTTGCCACCAGATGCAGCTTGTCACTTGCCACCAGATGCAGCTTGTCACTTGCCACCAGATGCAGCTTGTCACTTGCCACACGTTGCGGATTGTCACTTGCCACACGTTGCGGATTGTCACTTGCTAAGGTGGTGTTTTGCTTGTCAGAGTCAGGCAGCAGAGAGATGATGTAATCTCTCTGCTGCCTGCACAGTGAGGGCGGAAGTTACTGCAGGGATGCGGGCGCGGGGCGATGAGAGATGTCATCTCTCTGCTCCCCCAGCCTCCGGCTTGTTGATTGGCCAGCCGCCCGCTCGCCCACAAAGCTAACCACCCACTCTCATTTGCGGCTGAGCTGCCCGCCCACACACCGAGACAGCCCTAGCTCTGCTAGTTTAAGAATTTTCAGATTGACAGACTTTTCCCTGAAGGGATGCCACTTTACGATCCTAGGCTTTTTGTAACCAGGCATCTATTTCTTAGGTATGCAAGGCAACTACTTGACCTTCCCCCTCATATTCAAGTTCCGGTTTTACCATGTGACTCTTAAGGCACTGGCAAATACCATCTGATGCAAGGTGCTCCAAGCAGTGTTGAGAACTGTGGTCCTTAAGGCTGCCTTTAGTTTTTCCGCTTTCTTATTTTTTGAGAGACTGCTTTTAAATGTACCATTAACAGAAAATTGACTGGCTGTGTACCCCAACAAATACAATTCATTGTACTCAATGTAAAATCATTTAAACCAGACGTTCATTAGGGGTGACGGGCAGGTTTTCTTCCATTACTACTAACTACTTTTACACTGAGGGAAATAGTTGCAGGGGATGTGCCCTTTCCTTTGCCTAGTGTTCAACCATTCAGAGATGGCAGCTATAGTTATTAGTCGACGATTATTTGACTGTGTACCCCAATGAAACGCTGTGTCCCACAATTTTTAAAAATGGTTGCCATGGCATATAGGACCCATTCTTTGTGGTAAAAGGGAAAACTAATAGGGGCCCAATCGCACATATGCACATACATTACCATACGTGCTACAACACACATGCAAAGATGTAAATGTATGCAAGTTTGCATTCAAATGCATGAATATAACTGTGCCGTTATATTTGTTCCATAGCACTGAATGGAGCTGCACAAAGAAATAGAAGAGCTCAAGACAGTGCCATTGACTATCAATATAAATGTATTCATTCATTCATTCATTCATTATATCTTGAAATTTTCTTGGCACTGTAATCATTTTTTGTTTTGTATTTTTGCTGCAAAATACAGAAAAGTGCCGCAGTGAGGAAGACAGACGCAGCATGGATGCTCGCAATAAGATCACTCAAGATATGCTACAGCCTAAAGTACGACGATCATTCTCTGATGAAGAGGGAAGTTCAGAAGACCTACTTGAACTATCAGATGTCGATAGTGAATCCTCAGACATCAGGTTTGTAACAGAAAATATCCCTAAAATTAGACATTATGCTGCATATAATGTTAAAAGTGCAAAATTGTGATGAAAATAAAAAAACAGCCCAATAGAAAAAAGAAATTAAAAATAGATGGAGATATCTCGATCTCTAGCTCTATCTCTCCCCTCTGTTACATAGTTAGCGAGGTTGGAAAAAGACACAAGTCCATCCAGTTCAACATGTGTGTGTGTGTGTGTGTGTGTGCTTATATGGTAATAGTACATTGTATACCCCTGTATGTTGTGGTTGTTTAGGTGCCCATTTAATCGTTGTTTTTTTTTATTTTTAATTATCGGTGCTCCCAGCTAAAATCACTGTTTGTGGAAGAGACTTACCGCTCTTACAGTAAAGAACCCTCTATGTCGTTTAACCACTTTATAACCGACCCATAGCCGAAAGACGGCTACAGGGAGGTTTCTTAACTCTGGGAGGACGTCCTCCCAGAATCTCGCACCCTGGGGCATGCGCACGCGGGAGTGTCCGTGACCGCTGGGTTTAGAGGACCCGGCGCATCATGGATGATGGTAAATGGCCGCTGATGGTGGCCGTTTACAACATGATCGCTCCGTCAAATCACTTGTCAAACTAAAATTAACAATAACATTTTTTTTTTTTTAAAAGCACCTCTTTCGTGTGCTCGCATACAGAAGCGAACGCATATGTAAGTCCCGCCCACATATGAAAAACGTGTTTAAAACCACACATGTGAGGTATCGCTGTGAACGTTGGAGCAAGAGCAATAATTTTGGCCCCAGACCCTCCTCTGTAACTCAAAACATGTAACCAGTAAAAATATTTAAAGCCTCGTCTATGGGGATTTTTAAGTAGCGAAGTTTGGCGCCATTCCACGAGCAATTTTGAAGGGTGACATGTTGGGTATCCATTTACTAATCTTTCACATTATGCAAAAACATTGGCCTAACTTAAAAAAACAACGGTGATTAAATACCACCAAAAGAAAGCTCTATTTGTGTGGGAAAAAAAGGACAAAAATTTCATATGGGTACAGTGTTGTATTACTGAGTAATTGTCAATCAAAATGTGAGAGCACCGAAAGCTGAAAATTGGTCTGGTTATTAAGGGGGTTTAAGTGCCCAGTGGTCAAGTGGTTAAGGTTAAACTGCTTCTCTTCTAATTTAAAAAAATGACTGCATGTCTTTTTTTTTTTTCATTTGTGGAAAAGTTTTTTCCCTATGCTAGGGTCACCAGTACGGTATTTTTACATTGAAATCATATCCCCTCTCAAGCATCTCTTCTCCAGAGAGAATAGGTTCAATTGCTTTTGTAGTCTTTCCCCATAGATGAGATCCTCCAGTCCCTTTTATTAGCTTTGTTGCCCTTCTCTGAACTCTCTCCAGTTCCAGCACATCCCTCCTGAGGACTGGCGCCTAGAACTGGATGGCATACTCCAGGTGAGGCCAGACCAGAGTCTTGTAGAGTGGGAGAATTATATTTTTATCTCTGGAGTTGAACCCATTTTTAATGCATGCCAATATTCTGTTGGCTTTGCTTGGCATTGCATACCATTGCTGAGTCTGTCATCTACTAGGACTCCCAGGTCCTTTTCCATCCTAGATTTCCCCAGAGGTTCTCCCCCTAGCGAGTAAATTGCATTCATATTTTTTGCATTCAAATGCAGTACTTTGCATTTTCAACACTAAACCTCATTTTCCATGTAGTTGTCTACCCCATTTATTTGTTTAGGTCTTCTTGCAAGGTTTCCACATCCTGCGTAGAAGTTATTGCCCTGCTTTAGCATTGCATTGTCCCAGAATACTGAGATTGAGCCGTTTATACCATCCTATGGATCGTTTATGAATAAATTAAATAGGATAGGTCCCAAGACAGAACCCTGGGGGACCCCACTTTCCACACCAGACGATTTTGAGTACTCCCCATTTATCACTTATCATTTTTGGCCATGCCCTTGTAGCCAGTTTTCAATCCATGTACTTGCCCTATGGTCCATGACGATAGACCTTAGTTTGTATATTAAACATTTATGGAGAACTGTATCAAATGCCTTTGCAAAATCAAGATACAGCACATCTACAGGCTTTCCTTTATCTAGATGACGGCTCACTTCTTCATAGAAGGTTAATAGATTGGTCTGGCAAGAACGATTCTTCATGAATCCATGTTGATTACTGCTAATGATACAGTTTTCATTACTGAAATCTTGCATATAGTCCCTTATTCCCTCCTGAGAGCTTGTAGACTATTGATGTTGGGCTAACTGGCCTGTGGTTCCAAGAGCTATATCTCGGCCCTTTTTTAAATATTGGTGCTACATTGGCTTTTCTACTGACTGGAATGGTACCAGCCGATTGGAAACTGTCAATAAAAATTAGGGACAATGGTCTGGCTATCGCTTGACTGAGTTCCTGAAGGACCCTCAGGTGCAAGCCATCTGGTCGAAAGGGAATTACCGCTCCAGATGGAAATGCTTGGTTAATTAATCGCCTCCTAGAGACCACGGGTGCTGGAAGTGCATATAGCAGAAAACAAAAAATAAACTATTTGGACAGCCGCACTCCTGGAAAAGATTCCTGAATTGTCCTTTAATGGTAAAATGGAATACACTACAATCCACCGCAAAGGTGAAAACGGGATACACAGCTGACGTTTCGCACTGATACGCAGCTATGAGTAAGCACTGAGTATCATTGCGATACGTCGGCTGTGTATCCTGTTTCACCTTTGCTGTGGAATGTAGTGTATTCCATTTTACCATTAAAGGACAATTCAGGAATCTTTTCCAAATATTTTCTTTTTTGGTTTCTGCTAGCCATCTGGTCCCGGTGACTTAACGTTAAGTTTTTCATGTATATTTCTAATTCTTTCCTCTGTTACGTCTTATGAAGGTTAACATTACTGTCTTGGTTACTGTATCCCCCCGTTTCCCTGTTGAGGCTAATAATATATTCAAAATCTTCACCATCTCTCCGTCTTTTGTAACCAGATTCCCTTCATAACCCTTTATGGGGCGAATGTGTTCTGACCTTGCTTTCTATACTTAAAGATTTTTTTTTTTTGTTATTATTATTTTTACACTCCTCTGCTATCTGCATTTCATGTTCTATCTTAGCCGCCCTAATTGCATCCTTACATTTTCTATTGCATTCTTTATAAAGTTGGAATGCTGACGATGACCCCTTTCTTTTGCTTTTATGTACATTAGCATACACATGAGTTGTGACTCTGCTTCCACAACCTGATAGGACTGGTTAACTATAAATCAAAGACAGACCCAGCTCACAGCATTCTTTTTTTTTTTTCTCACCTGATCGGGACTGGAATTGTGAGGTATACCTTACCCTTTGTCGCCCCAGCCAGGTTCAGCCTCTCCTGGGTGGAAGTCGTTTCCCCCGTTGGGTCCCTCACTGTAACAGCTAAGGTGTGGACAATATCCTCAAGGGAGCTGATACGTTCTTCAGCCTCCCCAACTCTGTCCCTTAAATTTTGCACATCATGCTTCAGGAGAGAAGTCCATACGGACTGATGCAATCTGTGCAGTGTGCGAGGCCTTGCAGTCCTGTATAGCATGCAGAGTGGGCTCGGCAGGAGGGGAATCGGGGCCTGAGCCATCCTCACTGTCTATGGTGGAGTCCTGAGACTGCAGGGGGTCTGGCTGTGCACCGTGGGGAGCAGGGGCAGATTCACTCACTAGAGCCTGTGATTTCTTGTGAGGAGTGGAGATGGATGGCTGCAGCAGCATGCCATGCTGCTCTGCCTGTGTCCTGGAGCCATCTTGCCATCTGAATCTGGCCAGCTTTTCCACTGCGGATACTGGCGCGGGTGGCCGTATTTCACCATGGATGCCAGCCTGGAACGTTCCTACTACTGTGGGAAGTATTTAGAAGTTGGTCTGGTGCAAATCGGATATAGGATGCCTGCAGGATGCCACTCGGAAGACAGAGCTGAAGTCTCGCACGTCTGCTCTCTCTGCCATCTGGACACACCCCCCAGGAGCACGATTTCTACTGTGCTTAGACAGCAGTGGAAGAGTGGAATTCTTAGGCTGTCAGTTGAGCTTGACATGGATAAAATGTTGATCCCATCTACACACTCAAAATCTATGTGAATCCACTCACCTCCAGTGTTGTTCATCTTCATTTTAAAAAGTAACTAGTTACAATTACAAGTTACTTGACCGAAAAAGTAAGTGAATTAGCGACTCTTTTTAGGCAAAGTAACTAGTTACTCGGAAAAGTAACTGAGAATGTTATTTTTGATTTTCTACAATACAAGTACGTTCTATAACATCTTTAATATCAAAGATGTTTATATTAACTTATTGAAGAATAAAAACATTATATACAGTAGTTTAGAACATTTCGTACTGTGTACAATTATTAATATCATCATCACACTCCACCTGCCCAGGCGGCAGCAATACTGTACAATATAGATTCAGTGTGCAGTGTGAGTGACTGCTGCAGTGCACACTGAATCTATATTGTACAGTATTGCTGCCTGGGCAGGTGGAGTGTGATGATGATGATGATATTAATAATTGTACACAGTATTGCATTTGCTGGGCCTGCCATATACTGTACACTATACTGTATAACAGCACTACAAAATTCCTTTACAAATAATGCATATTTTAAAATGTTATTAGTAATAACTTATTAGTAATAACATTTTAAAATATGCATTATTTGTAAAGGAATTTTGTAGTGCAGTTATACAGTATAGTATAGTACAGTATATGACAGGCACAGCAAATGCAATACTGTGTACAATTATTAATATCATCATCATCATCATCATCACACTCCACCTGCCCAGGCAGCAATACTGTACAATATAGATTCAGTGTGCACTGCAGAAGTGTCACTCACACTGCACACTGAATCTATATTGTACAGTATTGCTGGGCACTGGAGTGTGATGATACTGGGCCTGCCTGGGCATGTGGAGCGGTCCGGTGGAGTGTCCCATCATCTGTCCCCCCCCACCAGCCCCCCCACTCCCAATCCGATGCCGCTCGCCTCCTCACCTGCGCAGGGCCACGGCCCACGGTCGGTCGGTGCACTGCTGCTGGCACGGTGAGTGTCCCCGGAGTCCGGACCGTTGGTGGTGGAGTGGAGTGGAGCCTCCGCGACGGCCGGGGGACTGGGAGATGTCGCCATGTTGGCGGCTGAGGTGACGGTGGGGAGGTGAGCCAGACTCACTCCCTCCCCTCCCGTCCCGACCCATCACACTATACACTGCTGCTGCGGGGAAGGCTTCAGGCGCGTGCATGCGCCAGCGTCACGCATCGCGTCAGTGTGTCACAACGTCGACACATGACCAAGACCTGGCCTGTGACCCAATCACAGGCCAGCTCCATCCCGCCCTGAGTGAGAGTCTGCCCGGACGGCCCCCCGCGCACGCTCATAGTAACTCGGTAACGCCGCCAATGTAATGGCAACGGCGTTGCCGATGGGGTAATAGTAATCAGGTAGATTACTAGTTACCCCTTGAAGGGCAATCGTTACGTAACGGCGTTTATTTAAACGCCGTTACTTACAACACTGCTCACCTCACTGTTGACATCCAAACTAGAATAGGTCTATTGTTCTGTTCATGACTATATTAAGCCATGTGTCAAATTATTACCCTTTACAGCTTATCTAATACTGTACACTTTCAGTAATATCTGCAAATGGTTTGTTTAAAAATCAGTATTATCCACAACAATTTAAGCTGAGCATTAATTTCTTTAATTGATCCTCCATAATATAAGGGAATACCATGTATTGAATATTACCGCACAACCCTTTCCTTGGAATTTTGGAGCACAGCTTCCATACATGTTTATCTTCTCCTTTTTGGTGCCTTTCAAGTAATTTGCCTTTGCTTTCACCCTACAGCCAACCCTACACTGTCTGCCGCCAATGTCCAGGATATGGTAGACACAATGTGCAGCCCCCACCTTATCCTCCACCTCTTGAGACTGATGCATCACAGTCTACAGGTGATGCTCCATCTACCTCTGCTACGTTTCCTGCAGGTTAGTGTTTTACCAGTTGACCTCTCACAGCTGTTTTAGAGTCAGAGAAATGTTTACATTGCAGCTATGAACTTGTCAATTTGGCAACTTGAGATTTGGGATGCATTCTATTTTTGTGGGGTGGGAGGATAACCCAAGACCTTATTTTTTTTTATTTGTTGTATTATCTTGAAATTATTTCACTTTTCACAGTGGCAATAAAAAGTCAAATGCATTTTTCCAGTTTGATCAGTTTTGATTCTACATCGCTACTGGATACCGTAGTGATGTAGCAGCTGCCAGGGCAATACATACACGGGGCAGCGACCGGGGCTAGGTCGAGGACCGGGCTGGATGAAGTAGATATTCCCTGGGATAAACAAAGTTTCTTACGCCTTTTCCCATGACCTGAGAATTTGTAAGGCAGCCGCAGTCATTGCAGCGCGGGAGGTCACAGCAACCCAGGTAAGGATAAATGCAAGAGTATGCTCCAGCAGAGCTCCGGGAAAGAAGTCCGGTCACTCTGCCAGCTTGGACACGCTCTGATCACATGGGTAAAGGGTCATGTCATTGGCTCTTTACAGGGATTAGGGTTGGGCCGTGTCCCAGTGACATGGCATGATCACTGGGCTGCGGGCGTGCAAGCACAGTGAGACTGGGGTGACTTTGTCCCAAAACAACAAAGCATCGTGCGTGCCGCATGTGTCTATAGGCAGGTGGGAGGTAGTTAATAAAAATTTCTCATAGCTTTGGACTGTGATTCCAGTATAAGAAAGGCGTGTTACTGGGCAATAAAAAACATGATAAATTCTAACTCTTCCCACTCTAAAAAAAAAAAAAAAATATATATATATATATATATATATATATATATATATATATATATATATATATATATTCACAAGTCAATGGAGAACTGCACACGGTATATAACGAGTGCCAGCAAACAGGTCTTCCCACCGACCATATATATAAGAGAAAAAGTTCAAGATTTGCTGCACTTAAAATCGTTTTATTTTTCAAATCTTCTCGTAAAGGTTACATACCAGAGTATTCAGACATGGATAGTCAGAACATATCTGTTATGTTCTGACTATCCATGTCTGAATACTCTGGTATGTAACCTTTACGAGAAGATTTGAAAAAAAAAAACAATTTTAAGTGCAGCAAATCTTGAACTTTATATATATATATATATATATATATATATATATATATATATATATATATATATATATATATATATATATATATATATATATATATATATATATTTTATAGGTTTAAACCCTTCCCTGCTCTTTTGTGTAGAAAAAAAAGTGTTTTTAGTTTGTAAAAGCTGTTCTGGAATTATTGACTATCACCTATGTTTTTTTCTTTAGTGACACAGGAATATGTATGCTCTTCCCAAGGAAGTCATGTGATCTGTACATGCTGTTTTCAGCCAATGCCTGATCGGAGGAGTGAGCGGGAACAGACCCCTCATGTGCCACCTCAGCAATGTAAGATCTAACTTCTAAATAAATTGGCGTGTTTTAATTTGGAAAGGTGTCTATTTCAGCGGCTCCATGTTGGGTGCCATTGTTTCCATAATATACCTTGGTTGGCCCTGTCACCAAAACACACTAATCTATTTGTATTATTCTCTATGCCCTTTTACTTGTAGCCTGATTTCCACCAACTTTCTACTTTCCATCTCACTGTTTTGCTTTCACAGGCACTGTATGTTTGCAGTCTTTCTGTCACATGTACTGGGGATGCACCCGACTTGGCTGTTTTGGTTGTCTGGCTCCATTTTGTGGTAAGCAGCTTTCGGCTGTGTGTGTGTGTGTATATGTATATGTGTGTGTGTATGTATATGTATGTATATGTATGTATGTATGTATATATATATATATATATATATATATATAATATTTTTTATTCACGATTAATGTGTATTGTTAGTAATTAAAATTTAAATGGGAACTCCACACAAATGGTTAAATATACAGTTGTTATTGCTTTACCTGCTATAGGATTTGTAATTGTTTGCCAGCCATGTGGTTTATTTACCTTTGCCACGCTGCAAGGCTAGGCAGGGGACACATTTATTTTTCTGGTATGGTAATTGTGCTCTTTGGTTCAGTAGTGTAGTTTCCTATGTTATTTTTCTGCCCCACCCTGCTCAGTGGAATGAATGAATCTGCATAACCACTTCTGACCCTAGAAACTGTAAAATGTGGCTGGGATGCTTGTGATTTTCTGACTAGCAGAGATGTTACATAGCTAGTCGGGTTGAAAAAAGACACAAGTCCATCCAGTTCAACCCCAAAAAAAAAATATTTAATGCACTCCCATATATACAATCTCTCATCCACAGTTCCAGAGGAAGGCAAAAAATCCCAGCAAAGCATGCTCCAATTTGCTACAGCAGGGGGAAAAAAATCCTTCCTGGTCCCCCGAGAGGCAATCAGAGTTTCCCCGGATCAACTTTACTTATAAATGTTAGTACCCAGTTATATTATGTACATTTAGTAAAGAATCCAGGCCTTTTTTAAAGCATAAACTCCTCTGGAGGGAGTCTATTCCACATTTTCGCAGTTCTTACTGTAAAGAAACCTTTCCGTATTTGGAGATTAAATCTTTTTTTCCTCTAGACACAAAGAGTGACCCCTTGTCCTCTGTGATGACCTTAAAGTGAATAACTTGGCACCACGTTCCTTGCTTGTACCACTTGTGTATTTGTACATGTTGACAGGCCTGTCGCGACAGGACAGGCAAAACAAGCAATTGCTTGGGGCCCCAGCAGGGCAGGCCCTTGCCGCGCCAACGCTTCCTATAAATGCTGCAGCCTGTAGCGTGGCCGAGCGCCTCTTCCTGAATCCCACCTCCTGCAGTCTGGCTGGGTAATGCGCAGTACAGGAGATTCAGTTTCCTGTTCCCGGGCAGACTGACAGGAAGTGCACACACTAAGTGCTCACTTCCATTCAGTTTGCGGCCGGGAACAGCAAACTGAGTCTCCTGCCGCGCGGTACATGGTAGGGAGGGGGGTAAAAAGAACATGGGGGGGGGGGGTAAGGGGGGAGCCAGTCATCACCCATTTTTTGAATCAGGTAATATGTATTAATGCTTTTTGCAAAAATTTACAAAGCAGACATTTTGCTTGGGGCCCCCAAATTCCTTCACACGACCCTGCATGTTGATCATATTCCCCCTTAATCTCCTCTTCTCAAGAGGGAATAGATTCAGTTCCTCTAATCTTTCCTCATAGCTGAACTCCCCGGGAGGTTATTGCTTGACAGTTCATTCTACAAAACATGTTTTCAATGTGTATGTGTGGGCTCATCTTGGCTATTTTTGCTTTTCATACATTTCAATAGAAAATTGTACCAGAAATTATTATGTACCAACAAGAACTCATCTGTGGTCTTTTGATAACCTCTCCAGTATCTTCCCGACTATAGAAGTTAAACTAACAGGTCTATAGTTACTTGGTAAAGACTTTGATCCCTTTTTAAAGAGCTGAAGAAAGTATTTAATAAATTTGCCTTCTCTTTGTTCCCAGTCACCCACTCTAGATTATTTTGTAAAGGGCCTACATGCTCAGACCGGAAATGGAGAAATCCTTTAAGGGGTGGGACTAGTAGATTAAAGTCAAAGAGGTAGTAAGAATTATAAAAATATCACATTTTATTACAAACTGTAATACACAATGTACACATATGTACATACACAAAACATAAAGTAAAAATGGTGTATGGCAACCATACATGAATATTGGAAAGCTTAGATACAGACAACACACTCATCTACTGCAGCCAAATTCCACATTTACGTTCTCAGACCTGACCCTTTTTTACTATTAATATATTTGAAGAATTATTGGGGGTTTGTCCTATCTTTTGCAATCTGTTGTTCGTTAGATGTGTTCAGTATATCACTTGCTGGTAGAAATTAAAATGTCTTGGGTTGAGTAAAGTAGTACACATGTATTTCTTTATATTGTTTATTTAGCTGTTGATGTGACATTCAAGTTCTTAGGGATGAAAAGTAGTGAGTAGTTACACATTTAAATTTAAGACTGATTTCTGTGAATATTCACTTTTAATTATCAAATCATGTGCAAATGAAATTGGCAAACAGGAATTTGCTTTCTCGCATGATTGCTTGATTAAAATGAGTATTGAAACCCATTCAAACTTTCTCCACTCCACTCAGTAAATATGCCTTGCCTTTACTACTATTGCTATAAAGAAAACTACTACAATTTATTTTTTTGCTTTTTTCAGGGTAATTTATGGATTTGTTGTTGCATTCAACAGCTCCTACAGATTTTTCAACCCTTTTACCGCTAGACATTCTTTTCTAATTTGCACCTTTTTTGCTATTCACATACGCATTACCAACTTGAACATTTGTAAAAGTCCCACCTAACTGTATATCCACTTGCCGATCACCCACAGTATATATACCTCATTACTTTGGCATTCAATACTGGGGTTATGGCAGCAGCTAGCTGCCATAAACCCACGTGTAATTTTTTTTTTTTTTTTTTTTTACTGTGGGCAATTTGGCATCTGCTATCCCGGCAGTGGATTCCCCATGGTATCCCTTTTAGTGACAGCGGGAGAGATGAGAAGTATGGGGCCTATAGAATTAAAAGGTGGTTCAGATCATCCCATCATAATGGCACAAGTGTTTATCATCCCATCGAAAGCAAGCGGTTCAAAGTAGAGAATTAATTTATCTAAGCTGTCAAATTATGCTAGGTTTGCCACATTCCTTTTTTGTTATATCTACAACTTGCTAATCATTGTAATGTAGCATGAGCTGTAGATATCACTATTTAGCAGGGTTTTCCGTGTCAGGTAAGGAGATCTCTGATTGGATGGATGATATGCTCTCCACCTTGTCCAATCAGAGAATGCTTAGCATTCCTTGAGAAAATGCGAAACGTTCTCTGAATGGTTGCCCATGCCTAGAAAGTGACCTCCTGACTTGACAGTGCAACAGGACAGCTACTTGAACAAGACCAGGAAGCTAGCAGAGATCGCTGGAGTAAGGGTTACGACTACAGTGATTTCTAGCTTCTAGAGGGATCCCACAGGTATGGTGTATGCATAGTTTATAATCTATGCTGGACCAATTTTCCCTTTTTAAAAAATATCTGTACCTGGAATTCTTCTGTGATTTTTAGATGCTTGTTAGTGACCGGCTCGCTGTACAATTTGCATACTTTATTAAGTACATTAATTGTTTTGCTCTTTTTCCACAGAGTTAAATCTTGGAGAAAAATGTTTAGACTCTGTTTTAAACAACAATAATTATGAGTCTGACATTCTAAAAGTAAGTTTACAAGTTTTTCATTTTTTTTCTTTCCCTCTTCCTTTTTTTCTTCCTTTTTTATATGCCTATCTCTGATTTGATTTCTTCTTACATTTTCCATGCAAATGAGAAACTCCTGTTGACTTTTCTTCGCCTCCTTTAGTGTTTTATTTTACTCAAAATGCAGTTGATTCCTAATTTAAAACTACATTAAAGGATACGTTCCCCTTTTGTAACATGTTGAACCATATTTTGGTAACAGCCTTTTATTTTTAGTTGAATCTGAGATCTTTGACTATAGTAGTCCAAAGAGATATCTTCTCTGAGTCAACTAATCATAAAAGGCTGTGGGCAGCCAAACGGAGGCTTAGGCAGTAATAGTGCAAGCACTGAACATCATAGTGAAGATAAAGTATACGTTTCTTGGACATCCACAAGTCAGTTTAGTGCCCAGATTGAGTTTTTATGCTGTATTGCAGCTGATCATTGGAATGCTGTGCTTTACTGCTGGCTAATGAACCCTACAAGTAGAGCTCCCTCCCCCCTCAGCCCAGGAAGCATGAGTAGCCACCTTAATTCACATATCAACACTGACAACCATAACTCAGCAGGGTTCACTGCAGGTCTTCTTCCCAGACTCCCTACACAGACCCTTCACCCAGGAGACTCACTGTGACATCACTCTCACAGGGAATTCTGAGACTCGCATTGCCTCTCACTATGCATTTTTTACAGCACAAAGTCAAGAAAATGCAATTCCCATTGCCAGGCACAGCTAAGAGAATATAGGAGCAGCACAGCTACAGAATGACAAGCAATGTAAGCTAGGCATGACATTCCTGTGTCAGGAGATGGCATCTCCCTATTCACGTTCAGAACATTAGATACACAGCTCTTTCTCTCCCCCACAGCCACTCCTTCTGTCTTCAGCTGCCACCCAGCCACTCTTTTTTTTATTTTTATTTTTTTGTCCTAAACATCAGAGGGAGACAATGGCTACATGTCTCGTGCTCCTAACAAGCCCTGCTGCTGACTACATGCATCTAGCTCTACATTTTTCAGTGGCATTATTAGGTCGGTCCCAGACTCCCAGCACTGCA
Organism: Rana temporaria; assembly: GCF_905171775.1. Classification (NCBI taxonomy): domain Eukaryota; kingdom Metazoa; phylum Chordata; class Amphibia; order Anura; family Ranidae; genus Rana; species Rana temporaria. The sequence goes on from NC_053489.1 coordinate 203,561,353, forward strand.
GGTTTTTATCCTCTTCCTTCCACATCAGTTTCCAGGTGCCGCCTCCTCTTGGAGTCAAATGTGTTGGGCTGAGGAAGGGGGCAGGTTACAGTGCGGTTCTCCTTTGGCTTAGGAAGACAGGGGAGGTGGAGCAACTGTTGGGCCAGCATACAGACAGTGTGTCCATAACGCACATTCAGGGGCAGATGTAAAAATCGCTGCCAAAGTGCTAGAATGGTCTGTCTGTGCCCCTCTAAATGTGACTGCACCCAGCTGATACCCCACCGCTACGCCACTGTTGCACTCTACTGCTACTCTAATATTTGGAGCTGATAGGTGGTTGGACATATTTCAGAAGAAGCATGGCAGTGTGACATCTATTCAAATTATACTTTGCAAGCAGTATAGCTTAAGAAGCTTTAAAGTAGAACTGAAGGCAAATTATTTATTTTTGGATAGAGTGTAGGAGACTTTCTTTTTTTTTTTTCCATCCTTGGGGAGAGTTTTCCCTTCACTTCCTGTCCCATAGCCAAAACAGGAAGTGAGTGGAAATCCCTCCAAAAATATAGAATCCCTGGTTTTCACCAGGGTCACAACTAGTTTCCCCACTGAAAGATTTTCTCTTACAGTTCTGGGGACAACCCCAAATTTTGAGATTTTTTTTACTTTCACTCTTGGTGATGACGGTAAAGACGACAGATAAATAGAGAGGGTGAATCGCCCAAACAGAAACACAGACGGCTTATAACATCCTGGATTTTTTTATATTTGACTGAACTGAGTGTTATGCTCAGGTCATGTAAAGTAGATGGCACTCAACTAAACCCATTGAAAGGCCATGAAACAGCCTGTATATTAAAAGTTAACATAAAAAGCTCACTGAACACCATAATATAGCTGTACAGGTGTATAAATTTAGGCATCAAAAAAAAAATTTTCACCTGTAGTTTTTAAAAGCTTTTTCTGTTTGCAATGGCCTCCGTTATCTGTGTAAGCAAAGTATAAGTATTCAAAACATTATTTTGTGTTTTAACCTCATGTGTTCTTCATGTGTTCAGAATTACCTGGCATCCAGGGGTTTAACGTGGAAAGACTTGGTACATGAAAGTCTTGCTGCAATTCAGAGAGGAGTATTTATGCTTCCTGGTAAGTCTTCTAAATATTAATAGAATTTATTTTTACTGTGTAACTGCAGCACATGACCACAAGATGGGGCTACCGCTTTAATATCCATTTTCGGCAGCTTCACAGCTGCTACATACTATGCAAATCATGCAGATGGAAGTGTCCTCTTTCCATTTAGGTGTAAACATGGGTTTGTCAATTTTATGATTTGTTTTGATCTTTTTAGCGTCAAATAGACTTTTTAACACCATTTATTATGTCTGTATGAACTTTAAAAACTAGTTTTGTTAAAAAAAAACTGCCAGAACAGAAATTCTTTTTTTTTTTCTTCTTCTCTTTTTTTTTTTTTTTCCTTCTTTCTTTTTCTTTTTCTCTTTCTCTTCATCCTTGCTGCACTAATAAATTACTGATCACTGGTTGACTGTAGAGTAGAGCGTTGTTTTTCCTGCTTCTACTAGATGTTGCTAGAATTGGTTTGAGTGACTTAAGCCTAAGATTGCACTTATGGAGAATATATCTGGCTCCATGCAGAACGTTTTGGTTTGCTATTTTGTCAGACTGGATGCTTGTTGAGGTCTAGAACCCATGTGTTCTTTTGAAGAGGTCTGGTGCTGGTGGGTTTAATGGAGTTAAAGTCTCTGAGTCTCATAAACTATGAATAAATGCTGTATTACATGCTGTTCATAATTCAGATTAGTTTCTAGTATTCTGCAAAAAAACTGGTTGATCCTGCTGTCCTCCATCTCCACCCTCTGTTCATGTCCCCAATTCAGCTAGGGATTTTGCCTCTGTGGTGGCAACTAAGCTCCTCCTGCTTATGTTTCCCTGCAGACAGGCTGGGAAAGATGTGTGTCATGTGATGGCTGTGTATGGATTAGGAAAAATGGTGCTTGGATTTATTTTTATTTTTTTATTAAAATAATTACAGTGCCATCCATCATCCACATACAGAAATAGAAGATGGATTTTAAATTAAACAGTGTGTGTGTTTAGTATCATTTTTTTAAGAGATTGTCTGAGGTCAAGCATTGTCAGGTAGGTGCCATCATCAAGTATAACCTTTATTGTGGACAAAAATAGATCCAGCAACATGTTTCTTTGCAGACACATGGCTACTTCTTCAGGCAGGGTGTATCACAAATGTAAAATGTATACATGCAGAAGTTGTTCTTTTGGATTGGTGGAAAATATAATAACATTACTTAAAAGGATTTAACCACTTTCTGACCAGCTGTCGCACTTATACTGGTTGTCTCTCCTGCGTGAACCGACATACATGTACGTCGGTCCGTGCATGTAAGATTGCTCCGCCGGAGCACACCATAGGGTCTGGCGGCCACCCGCGATCGCTGTACACCGAGGCAGAACGGGGATCTGCCATTGTAAACAAGGTGGATTCCCGTTCTGACAGGGGATGTGTCAGATCTCCTGTTCCCAGTGATCGGCAACAGCTATCTCAGTCATGTCCCAGGCAGCCCACCCCCCCAAAAGCAGCCAGTACTCGGGGAATAGCTTGCAAGTAGCTCTTTGTTCTGTCTTTGAACTCAGATTTGAGGGGAACATACGTCTGCAAATTTTGTACAGAATCATTAGAGACCTATTATTTTTGGCCCATTCCCCAAACGGTCATTCCGTTCTAATCTAAACAGCCATCTTCTGAGATGTATTTTTTAGCAATAATAATTTTTATCCTAATTTTGTCTATTTTTTGTGACACTGTACATTGCAAGGGTCACTACAATAACCCACCTAATAGCTAATGGTAAAGGGGAACTCCAGGCAAAAACTTTTTTCCATGTCCTTGTTGCTGATCTACCAGGGATGGTTAGTCAGATGACACAGAGCGGGGATCTCCCACTGCGACAGATCTTGTAGGTGAAACGCTGGTCATTGTAAAGTCCCGCCTCCTGTGATAGAAAGCACACTGGTCCAATTCTGGTTCAGGAGGCGGGACTTTACAGCAACCAGCGTTTCACCTACAATATCTGTCACAGCGAGAGATCCCCGTTCTGTGTCATCCGACCGGCTCTTCTAATGATCCCTGCTGCACTGATGAGCACTGGACACCTTCCACTGCCGCACTAACTCCATCCACTGCCAAATATCTGTAGGAGGGGTTTTCACCATCCCTGTAAAGTGTTGTTGTTTTTTTCCTTATTTTCAGCTTGATGTGTAATATATGTGACATTACATATCACAGAGACCGGTATTGTGGTGATATTGAAGTTTGAGATTTCCATAGGTTAGAGGGTTTCAACATTTTTTTTTTTTTTCGTTCTTGATTAGTAAATTAGCGCTGCCCTTCCTTTTTTTTTTTTTTTTCTCTCATGCCAATATTTACCAGTGCCACATGTTGATGTAAAGCAGCATTGCCTGGCTTTCTTTCTGTGTTGCAGATAGGGATGTGCTCATATACACCATACAAGCACTGATTGCTGTTAGAAAGATCTCAAAGCTACAGCAGGAGGAGGAATCTTTCTAATACTGAATTACAGCAGAGTACAGTGGGTAAAATATATAATTATGGGCACGTGTCTAAAGTTTGGTAACGATTACATAAAGCAAGCTAGGGCAATATGTTTATCTCCTGTTGTGGCTGGAGGGGGAGAGCACAAACATGCTTTGAATTTATAGTGCTGTAACCTACCTATCCTGTTGTGTGAGTTGTGTGGCTGGCTGGCTGCAGAAGGGGGTGATTTTTGTTGATGTGGGCTTGTTCACATTTAACACGTACAGGCCTAGCGTACCCTTCCACATTCACTGCAATTTACAAAGTACAATGGAAAGTGAAACTTCATTATAGTGGAGTGAGAGGAGTGGATAATACCTGTTTGGGGTGTGCTTATTGTTGTTTTTCTTTTTTCTTTTGGCCGATCCCAGAGTTCTGAATTTAATTTTTGAACAAAACATTTTACAGAATTCAAAAGTTTTCTCACTTTGTATTCTGAGAGTTTTATAAAGTAATGCAAAAGGTTTAATTCTGTTGACCAATTATGGTCAGAATCAATGTGGTGATCAGCATCTTGCATAATTTAGGTCTTTATATTTACAGCTTCATTTATAGTAAACTGACCATTTTACATAATGTGTTTGCTTTTCTTTTCGAATGCTTGTGCACACAGATTACCGGATTAATGGATCGACTGTTCTCTGCTACTTCTGTGGGCTGCGTAACTTTAGAGATCTAACCTACCAGTACAGGCAAAACATACCACCTGCTGAGCTTCCAGGTAGCTGTTCCTAGTTTGATATTCTGTAATGCAACTGATGTATAGAAATTCTCTAGTTCTGAAAATACAGCCTTCAAGATCGGTGATTAAAGCCTCCTTATAGCTCAATACATGCAGGTTTCTTGGTTCAGAATTCCTAGGATTCCTTTACAATTGCCTTTCCTGAGAGAAACATGGAGACTGCTATTGCTGACATGCTAGTTGTCTAGCTTCAGCAGCTTTGAGTCACTCGCCCAAAACAAGTATTCAATTATCTAAATACTTGCTCCAGGTCAGTGGCTCGGAAACTATTAAGCCAGAGAAGCAGTTTAATGGCCAGGCAATTAAAACGGTGGACTTGAAGACAGTTGGCTCTATTTGTGCGGGCAGTTACAAGCACCAATCTAATCTAAAAATGGAACGCAACTGAGCATGTGCAGAGCAGGGTGAAACAGCGGGAGTAAACTCCCATGTATGTTCACCTGTAGGTACAGGGTACAGGAAATGTCTCCTAAATGTGCACTGTTTAGGGGATAGTTACTTTAGACGCAGCTGGTAACATCACCGTCGCATGCGCTCTGAAGGAATGAAATGCCCATGCCGTTCCTACAGGGCCATGTCGTGAACATCAACTCCTGCATGCATGTGCTGGAGTGACATCGCCAGCTCGGACGGAAGCCTGCGAACACGGAATGAAGGACTTCATGTTCAAATAAGTCTGTCATAATGTGCTAGTATGCAGTTTACTACTGCTTTAAACAGTATAGGCATTGTGTGTTACATAGTTATACTTGCAAAAGAGGCCAAACTGAAGTGACCTAGCAGGACTTAATTTTCTGACTAAAGTTCCACTTTAGGTTGAAGTGGGGTATACTTCATGCAAACTTCATGCAAGGTAGTGCCTTTAGTGCTAAAAAAAAGGCAGCAATGCTAACAACTAAGCCACCAAGTATGAACTGCTCCAATCCCTGGAAGAGATTTAAATGCATTTGAATTAATGTAGTAATGGGAAATTGTATAGCTTTGAATGAGCACTAGCATTGGCTGTTTCACATTTGAGTAACTGTTTTTTTCCCCCTATGACTACTATTTATGTTTGTGTGCTCTTTACAGTGACAGTGACATCACGACCGAATTGCTACTGGGGACGAAACTGCAGAACTCAGGTGAAAGCCCACCACGCCATGTGAGTATTTCCTTATGCTGAATCTGGTTATATGTTGTGTTAGTACTGAGGTGTGGTTATAGGGGCAAAGAAAGTCGTTTTCTAAAACGGGAGCAGACGCAATCTAGAGCAACCGTGTATAGTAACCAATTTATATTCTATCTCGGCTTGTTCAAGTAAAGTGGAACTAAAGGCTTAAACTGGTTGTAAAGGCAACAAGTTTTGTTTCATCTTCACCTGTGTGCATCAGCCCCTCTAATACTTACCTGAGCCCCATCTTGATCTAGCGATGTTGCATGAGAGACTCTGCTGTCCAACTCTCCCTCCTGATTGACTGAGACACACAGCAGGCCCCATTGGCTCCTGCTTCTGTCACTCAGTCAGTGAGCCAATGAGAAGAGAGGGGTGGGGGTGAGGCACGGCTCCGCGTTTGAATGAAAACGGCAGAGGCTTGGCTCAGGTGCCCCCATAGCAAACTGCTTGCTGTGGGGGCACTCGGCAAGATGAAGTGGTCTGAAGCGCTGGTGAGGGACACAAGAAGCAAAGGCTCTGGGCTACACAGACAAAAAATATTTGATAAAGAGGGCCATGTCCCTTGAAACGTGTTATGCTTCTCCCCTCCTGACATAACCGTAGGATTCTACCAGCTGTCATTTTAACAGTGCAGCTGGAGACACAGCCAGTCCACACTACCTGCTGGAGCTTTGGAGCCTATGCTGCATGCTTGGCAGCCACCCATCGTCTCTGTGTATCTTCTGCTGATCAGCTCTGGTGTCTCGACCTGCTGTGTAGTAACACTGGTTCATTGTAGTAACACTGGTGGATTGCTGATTTCTGACATGTTAGTGTGCTGCGTTCAATAAAGGTGTTTTTGGACTTGGTGTTAACCTCCGCACCCTGCTTTTTGCTACTTTGAGGTTCTTTATTGTGGACTTGCAGCATCTCTTCTGCAATAAAATACATTTACCTGCCTGTTTGCAATCCTCTGCAAAATGTACAGAGTTGAACATGTGCGGCTCCATTTACATTTCTGACACACTGTCAGTGTGCCAGGATGACTGCACTCCCTAAATAGAATCAAAAAGGGAAAATTAGCAAATGTGTTTATTTACTATAACTCTCAAAGGCCTGTAAAAATCCTAAGAAATGCAAAGTTGTAAGAAAAACATCTGTGCAAGGTTGTAGTGTTTTTTTTTTTTTGTTTTTTTTTTTTGCCCACAGAAGACCTATATATGTAGTTTGATTTAAATCAACTTCCTGTAATTCTCTTTACAGCAGAATTTAGACTGGAAGGGGAAGGAACAGAACTATACACAGAGCTGTCTGATGAGACCAACCCTGTGCTCTTCCCTCTCACTGGTGTGTTGCAGCTCCTTCACTATCCAGTTGCAGGCAGAAGTCCTCATTGACCAAGCTATATTGCTTTAACTGTAGAAAATAAAAGTGTGGTCAGAACCTGGCTGTGCTGTCTGACAAGAATGTCCTCATTGGAAAACTGACGGAACAGAATTACATTTTCTTTCTGGACAGTTCACATTCATTTTCAATTATTTCAACTATAACTTTAGTGGTTTGCTTACACTTTTATTTTAAGTGCCAAAATGACACATGTATCTTTTAGGTGGTTACTAAACTCGGGACCCTGCATTCCCTATATCGGGTCTCCCACAGTACACACAACATGGAAATGCACTCATTTTAGTAAATCTAATCTGATAAATACCTTTTCTCATCGGCAGAATATAGCAGTCTTGTGACTTCAATCAGTGTATGGTTAGAGCTTGTAGGAGGGGTTTTCATCCCCTGATTGACCTATGAGGCTGCTGGACCCCTGACCCTCTGTCTGGACAGTGCTGATTGGCCCTGTGCTGATCACATGCAACCTCTTAAGAAAACAAAAAAAACTATCTAGCAATACACAACAAACTGCATGTGTAGAGTGCCTCCATTCTATCAGCAGATAGCTTGGGGACAGTGGAAGAAGGGGAGGATCAGAGAAGACAGATCAAACAGCCTTAATACACAAGGCAGAGGATTAACCCCTTGGGTTCCACAGTTAATACAATCAGCTTGCTTTACTGCATATACAGACTGATTTTACTGTTGTGGGTTTAGTAACACTTTAAGTTTACAGCATCTATCCAAAACTGAAATGTCAAAAAAAGTTGTATTGATTTTATCATATGCAAAGAAGGCAAGTTCTTTTGAATTATGTTTTCCAACTGCATCTGACACTACTAGCCCAATGTGCGCTCACAGGTAAAAGATGCAGTTGGCTTTAGAATTTCAAGTGGATCTTTAATGGGGATAAAATTGCTGACACAGGATTTTTAATCTAAAAGAGACATGACATTGCTCTTCTGCATTTAAGTTGCATATCTACCTGTCCTCACTGTACAGTTCATCTTGGCCCGGCCACTTAAAACGCACTGGGAATTCCCATTGCTGGAGAGAAGATGAGCATAGCACTGCTTTAAGCTTTAGGCAAAGAAGTTTTGTAATATTGTACTTTTTTATATTTGGTTCGTTAAAAAAAAAAATTACATTTTATGTGGTTTAATAGCTTATGTATTTTATTTGTTTTAGGAAATTCAACCACATTTGTGAACAAACAAGGTTCAAGAACTGAAGATCTGACTTGGAGATAAATTTGATATCTGGGAGAATAAAGTCTATTTGGCCTTGTGTGCCCCTTCTCAGAGCAATAGGAGCCTCACCTGGCCAACAGTTTGTGACCTCATGGTGTAATTTGCAGCTCTGAGTGTTACATTGCTAGGCTGCTTCCACTTTTATTGTTTCCTGATAAATGCTTGTAGCACATGAGTGGAGTCACCTCAATAAATGCTGAGTTATGATGGTTTGGAGGCAGTGAAACTGCTATCTTTATGCAATGCAAGATGCCTTTCTTCCAGTTAAATGCATATACATAATGGTTTAACAGCTTTTTGTTGTGCATTGCTATTGTTGGTAAACAATATACTGTTGTACATGATGCTTTTTGTTTGTTTACTTATTTATAATACTTTTTTGGCTACATTATTCAGTTTCAGTACTGTCTGCTTGTGTGGTCTTTTCAAGTAATATACTATTTACATACTAGTTACATGATAATGATTAAATCAGTCCACTCTTCTTTCTTTTTTTTTTTTTTTAACGATAGGGACTTGAGTGAGAAGAAACATCCTGCCTGTACTGAGGTTCCTGTGTATGTGACCTGCATGGCTGAAAATTGTTGTTGCTTGTGGAATGAGTCTGCTAGACTCCAAAGGTCCACTTTATGGATAGCTGTGTGTGGTGTGATCTGCTTATACGTTTTTTTTTTTTTTTTCCTTCTGATGCCTTACTTTTTAATTCACTGTTGCAATTCCTAGTTTCAGAAATGCATAGATTAATTTCTATTACAATTGAGAACAAACTTGCTGTGTAAGGCTAGAGTTAAATGGATGGTTCTAATCTCTTGCTCTGGAAAAGTTTAACCACTTGTTGGCAGTCATCTCATTTGCGGCTCACTGAATTTCATGTGCTGCTAATGAGATGAATGTCAACAAGTGGTAATTTTAATCTTGGTAGCAAGAGATTAAAATTGGCCATGTAGCTCTAGACTGCAGTCAGCAACCAAATGAATCCCCACACTGTGCAGGCTTCAGGAACTTTATTTTATTTGTTTATTTAAATTGCTGCAGGGGTCAACTGTGACATGTTTGCCCCGAAGAGCAAAACATACCAGATGTGGCCCCTACTGCTGTTTAAATAAACAAAACAAAAAAGAAAGATTGCATTGCCAATTGATTCACTAGAGTGCACAAAGCAGGACTAGCCTAATGGCCCATACACACGATCCGAAAATAGGACGACAGATCGCCCGACTTTTTTCGCTTAATAGTCGCAAGTAGAAATTGAATAGGTTGCTAAAGTCACGAAAATTCTCGTACGACAGAAAAAAAAAAACGGAAGTGATGTCGTGTTGTGTATTTGTATTGTATTTTCGAACGACAACTGTACTGACGAACGAAAATCGTACGATCTGGAATCAAACAAGGAAAAGTTTTGCACTCGTTCGTTAAAATACTATCGGATGAATTGTCGTGATCGGCTCTTGAAAGCTCTGTACTAATGATCTGATTATCGTACAATCGAAAGCGGTGTTTTCCGTCCGCTTTTCGGGTTGTGTGTACGGCCATAAGAGGGTTGTGTGTACGGGCCATAAGAGGGGAGCCTATAGTAAATCACACAACCTTGGTGATATACACTTACTAGATCTAGCCTATAATTGGTCACACCAGGGGTTGACAAAATAACAGAATCCCCACATAAAAAAAAATGTATTAAATAAAATTACAAGCTCAGCTACAAAGTGGATTGATAATATGCTGACAACTAGCAGTGTGTATGATCTATGAAAGAGGTGTCAGAATTTTGTGGAGTTGCATATTTTTATTTTATAGTTCCACATAGGTCCAAATACTCTGCATGAAATGCAGGTAAATACATTTTTTGACATGGCTTCAACAATGACAGCATAAACAGGCATGAACACACTGCTGCAAGAGTAAATTTAATGGGAATAACCCTTAAAGGGGAGGTTTGCCCACTGCTGCAAAAATTAAAAGCCAGCAGCTGCACATACTGCAGCTGCTGACTTATAATATTCGGACACTTACCTGTCCTGGAGTCCAGCGACGTCGGCACTGCAGCTGATGTTTCCATCAGCTGCCGGGTGCTACCGCCCCTCTATTGCGAGTAAGGGATTCCAGCAGTGTAACCTTACGGCTTCACGCTGGGAACCCTACTGTGCATGCGCAAGGTTCCGCTCCTCTCTCCTACTGCCCCGGCGGCCGGGGAAGGAGGAGGGAGTCTGGCAGTGACGTCTACCCACGGCTGAGGCTCCTGGAAATGGGAGCAACATACCTGTGAAAGACAGGTATCCTGTGCCCCCCTGAAAGGTGCCAAATGTGGCACCGAAGGGGAGGGGGGAGTACAATGATCTTTTGGGGTGAACTCCACTAAGGCCCCTGTGAAGCAGAATCTGCTTGCTCAGTGCGGAATCTCTCCGCTGATTCCTGCTGAGCGGTGGATGACAGGTCCGTGTCTGCTCCGCTATGCAGAGTGGACGTGGATACAGTCTTTCTCCTCCATGGGCTAATCGGATGAAAATGGACCGCCTGTCTATTTCTATCCGTTCTGATCCCTTAGACAGATGGGGGGGAATAAGACCACCATCTGTCTGTTTTTGGTGGATTGGATGGCGACAGGTGTCTGCGAACATGTGTCTATTTCTATCCGTTCTGATCCCTTAGACAGATGGGGGGGCAATAAGACCACCATCTGTCTGTTTTTGGTGGATTGGATGGCGACAGGTGTTTGCGAACATGTGTCAACTGACATCTGCCAGTGAACTGCATTTTTTATTTTATTTTTTGCAAGGAGAAAAATAGCTGATTAACGGCTCTGTTTACATCACATTGATCAGCTGTCATTGGCTGACCATGTGGTAAGGAGTCGGGATCAACGCCTTACTCCGATCAGAGCGTGCTCTGCAGCGGGTGCGCAGGCCGCTTGAGCACAGGACAATGTCTGTGGATGCCCTCCCGGCAAAGTAGATCTGCGCTGTAACTGTCATACAGCTATAGTGCAGATGGGAAGGGGTTAATGCCAAAACTTCACAATTTCTGCCAGGGTATGCAAACTTTTGAGCATATCTGTATATGATGCCAAATGTTTATCATAATGATATAGACGGCTATCTGGTAGGGGTGATAATGTCTGAGTTATTGCTCTGCATAGTTCTATAATGGCCAAGCAAACTGAGGGTGCTTTAACTTTTTGCCGACCCGCCGCCGCAGGGACCTCAATTTTGTTTGGCTATAGTGTCACACAACTGTGCAATTGCCAGTTAAAGTGATGCAGTGCCGTGTTGCAAAAAACGGCCTGGTCATTTGGGGGGGGGGGGGATAAAACCTTCCAGAGCTGAAGTAGTTAAAGAACCCTAAGAATACCCCCCCCCCCCCCCCGATATTCCATATTCAAAAACGCACTTTCCAAGAGTGATTTCATGAATACCAGGGTGAAGTCAAAATTCTTTCATTCTATCATCCCCAATCAGCAGAACTAAACACCATTTAAAGGGTCACTAAAGGAATTTTTTTTTTTTGCTAAATAGCTTCCTTTACCTTACTGCAGTCCTGGTTTCATGTCCTCATTGTTCGTTTTTGCTTTGATGTTGCTGTAAATCCTCTCTGTTCTGGACACTTCCTGGTTGCCTGTTTCCTGATAACCACAGTACTGGGAGATTTCTCACGGTGGTCACTAATCAAGGAGCTGTGTGTAAAACGAAACTGGATTGGTGCTGAGGAGTTTTAGACAAAGTATCACTGCTCTCTATTGGCTGACTGCCCTCTAGTGGCTCTCTGTACATCAGAGAACCAGCAAACAACAGCAAAAACGAAACTACACTGCAGGCACATTATATGATTGTTTTTTTATCTATTTTTAATCATTTTTAAAAGGAATCAGTTAACTATTATGTCTCTATGTCCTGTAAACAGTCATTTCAGCTAAAAAAATGTTTTCCTTTAGTGACCCTTTAACCTTTACTTGAGGCTCTGGAATGCAGAGTACAAAACAGATTTTCTTTTATCCTGCTACAGTGCAAGACTCGTGTGACAGCAGTCCAAGACCGAAGATTTCCTCAAGGCAAAGTGTGGTTTTGGTTATATTTCTTATTACTTGCTTCAAATATATTGTTAGGGTGTTGGTCTGTAACAGCCTTTTTCCACCAGGGTGCCTTTTGGGTTCTTCAGGGGTGCATTGACAAATCCCCCAACATTGTCAACATGCTGCAGGCCTACCCTCATTTTTTTGTTGCACAAAGCCACAGGTTTTATTGTGCAACATTACAACCTTGAGCACCTTGTGTGGCCAGCTTCCTAACAACCAGTGTCATTAAAGGATGATGAGTACATCAGGGGCCTAAGGACATCCTTGCTTGCCGCTCCCCTACTCCTCTGTCATCATTGGCTGAATGAGGGAGAGAAAATGAGGAAGAAGAGACATGCAGAAATATTGACCCCAAACAATATATTGCTTTGTCACCTCAAATGTTAGGTATCCTATGCGTGTAGAGGCCGCTACATTATGTAAACCTATTCGTTGGGGTTTGTTTTACATTTTAGAATGGGGTGCCTTGAGATTGTTCATAATTTTAAAGGGGTTTTTCAGAGACAAAAGGAAGATGGCATTGATCCTCAACTATGTGATAGTATATTTGGATTTGTATTTATATATTAACAGGCTGAGAAATTTGTGATAAAAAAAAAAACATCTTTATGGATAAATCCTCAAAGTCCCGCTAAGGTATAAATATATGTATTGATAAAGTGCTCAATGTGTGCAAACTGTTGGCGTTATATAAATCCTGTATAATAAGGGAAATAAGGTGAACATGTGAATGGCAAAGTCATTCTATCTCTATTTTCTTTTTTATTTGGCAGATATATATTTTTTTTAACCAATTAATAAGATGGACTTTGTCTTTCTCATGTTCATAATATTTCACTTACTCGAGATTAGTAAGGCAAGGTTCTGCACTTATGGAGCTCCTTCCCATTCCTCAGGGCCATGAAGTCCATACGATATCTTGGCATCCATATCCCAGTGAACTTCTGGCACTTGTATGCCTCTCTCCTCTTTTACATACTTCCCTAGCCAGACTAGACTCAGGCCCCTGTAGTATATTAGAGCATAGGAGAGGGATTTGGATGTTAAATTCTCATCCCTATCTCCTCAGCCAAAAAAGGGTTACTACATTTCTTTTTACTTGCAGCCAGAAATGTAATTGCCAGGCAATGGAAATCAGTGGATGCTGCCACAGTCACAGAATGGATTGCTCAACTTACTTGTATACAATGTGTAGAGGAGCTGGTAGAAAAATATCATGACAAATTCTCCACATGCATGGCCACTTGGTGTATCTGGATATTCTTTATCACGCTCTACCTGGTTTCAAACTGTTTTCTCTTGATTGAGGATTCCCCATGTACTAGGTTCAAGCAGTGTCTCTCCTACTTGCGCGCCTGTTTTTTTTTATTATCCCTTTCATTACCGCATTTTTTCTTCCTTTCTCCATTTTAATTCATTAATAGTGTTACCCCCCCCCCCCAACACACACACACACACACATACACACACACAAACAATTTGATCTCCTTTCCATGATAATCGATCATCTACAGCAGGGCTCAAAATTTCAAGTCCTGAGCTACTAGCCAGGTCTTATAAGTTACTCGCCACCAGCTTCCCGATCCAAACCCTACCTTGTCCCACCCCTAATTCCGCCCCTATACACGCCCTCGTAAATTATCTCATGAAATTACACTGTTTAATGCTTTATTCAGTATTCAGTTTTGTTTTGCCTCCCCCAGTACACCTCTACCTCCAACGCCTCCCCCAGTACACCTCTACCTCCAACGCCTCCCCCAGTACACCTCTACCTCCAACGCCTCCCCCAGTACACCTCTACCTCCAACGCCTCCCCCAATACAACCTTGGTTGAATGTAATTATAACTTAGATGGTACATGGTCTTTATTAGGGTTGCCAAAGTGTGCCCAGAAAATGTCTTAGTATCTATTTGGCCAGGAAAACAATACAATGTTTTATGTTTGGTGGCAATGCCCTAAAGTAACTAGATTTTGGCTCAGATGATTTAATCTAATCCACTTGGTAACAGGGGTGAACATACCAAGAGCTCCAGAAGTTGCCCTTTTTTTCAAAAATTTGACATAGAGGATATTGAACTTCCTAAACACTTGTATCATACATAATTCTGGCAGCCAGAAACACAATTTCACCAAACTAGAACTAGTGGTCTCTGATTATGTTAAACAAAAATGTAACTGGATTATGATTCATGACGCTCTTAACCACTTGCTTACTGGGCACATATACCCCCTTCCTGACCAGAGGACTTTTTGCGATTCGGCACTGCGTCGCTTTAACTGACAATTGCGCGGTCGTGCAAAGTGGCTCCCAAACAAAATTGACGTCCTTTTTTTCCCACAAATAGAGCTTTCTTTTGGTGGTATTTGATCACCTCTGCGGTTTTTATTTTTTGCGCTATAAACAAAAATAGAGCGACAATTTTGAAAAAAATATATATATGTTTTACTTGTTGCTGTAATAAATAGCTAAAAATAAAAAAAAAATTTTTTTTTTTTCTCAGTCTAGGCCGATACGTATTCTACATATTTTTGTTAAAAAAAAAAATCGCAATAAGCGACTGGTTTGCGCAACAGTTATAGCGCCTACAAAATAGGGGACAGAATTATTATTATTTTTTTTTATTTTATTTTTTACTAGTAATGGCGGCGATCAGTGATTTTTATCGGTACTGCGACATTATGGCGGACACATTGGACACTTTTGACACATTTTTGGCACCATTCACATTTATACTGCGATCAGTGCTATAAATATGCACTAATTACTGTATAAATGTGACTGGCATTGAAGGGGTTAACACTAGGGGGTGAGGAAGGAGTTACATGTGTACCCTATATAGTGTTACTAACTGTGGGGGAAGGTGACTGATCTGTGTCCCTATGTACAAGGGACACAGCATCGGTCTCCTCTCTCCCTGACAGGACATGGATCTGTGTGTTTACACACACAGATCCATGTCCTTCTCTCTGTAACCGCCGATCGCGGGAGCCTGGCGGACATCGCGGCGCCAGGCACGCGCATCGGCATCACAGTGATGCGGCGCGCGCGCGCCCCCCAGTGGCCAGGAGGAGCGGAGGCCGTAAAAACACGGCGGCTCAGAGAAGTAGAACCACCCTGCGGCCGTATAAAGTCGTACGGCCGTCGGGAAGTGGTTAATAATACCCAAACGAAATTTGTAGAGAAAATGGAAATCTCCAAGGTCTTGCTAATCCGTAGCCAGATATTGTACCCATGGGTTCCATGTTTTGCCACTTTCTTCTACAGGTTACATTCTCCTCTTCACTTCCCTTTTGTTGCAATACACAGATACAGGCTTTCTGTAGATAATCTAAGACATGCTGTATAACATCTTAATTGACATACAATGTATGGACCTTTTATTCACAGGTCTTTATTTCCATTTCAAATATCTTATTGATTTGTGTACATGGAAATGCAATTTTTTTCCCCCATGCTGATATTCTGATTTCTTTCAGCTTTGAACTGTCAATTATTCCCCTCTGTGAAGGGAATTGTTTATTTTTCTTTTCTGTTCATTTGAAATTGTTGAATTGTGAAACAGTTCACAATATAAAGAGCTATGCCCTCCAAGACTGGAGCTGAAGGGGGCTTACATTTCCCAAGCAACAGTGTAAACCTTTGTAAACTTTTTTTTTTTTTTTAACAGTGAAGGAATGTAAACCTTTTTCATTTCCTCCATTAGCTATTTCAAACTCAATTCAGATTTCTTCAAAATGTATAGCCTAGGTAGATTAAGTGCTGTTACTTCTAGCCAGATTTTGCCTTTTTAAGTTAAAGCATAACTACCGTATTTGCCGGCATATAAGACGACTGGGCGTATAAGACCACCCCCTAATTTTCCAGCTAAAATGTTGGTTTTGGGATATAATCGCCGTATAAGACTACCCCCTTCCTACTAGTCATGCCTCACCTCACGGTGCCACCATTACATGACTCGCTGTGCCCCATTACATGCCAGACTCGCTGTGCCCCATTACATGCCGGACTCGCTGTGCCCCATTACATGCCGGACTCGCTGTGCCCCATTACATGCCGGACTCGCTGTGCCCCATTACATGCCGGACTCGCTGTGCCCCATTACATGCCAGACTCGCTGTGCCCCATTACATGCCAGACTCGCTGTGCCCCATTACATGCCAGACTCGGTTTTACGTGAATAAATAAAAAAAAATACCATTTTAAGCACCCCTGGCAGTGGAAAAATGGTTTGTCTCAACTCTCTGAACTGCCACTTTTGCTGACCAGCTTGGGCTGTTAAAGGAAATTGAAATACAACCGACTTACTATCAGAATCACCAGGTAATAAAATTGTTACAGGAAAGACTGAGAAAAGCAAAGACAGCTGTGTTAATATTGTAATTTCTTTTATTTTTGCCATAGTTACACTTGTTGTGTTCTACCTGCAGAGGTCCTTGACACGTGACTTATTAGTCTTTGATGTACAGACTGTGATTGACAGTCTGGCTTCACTTTCTCTTTGCCGTATTAGAGGTAAGCTGGCAACACCCAACAGGGGGATTGACTAGGTATCAGGAAACAGACTGGAACAGTTTTTGTTCAAAGAGTATGTATGTGGAATCGTTTACATTGGAATGTGGTTTCAGTAAACATTGTCAAAGGAAAGTAAGTGTTGCTTTAACTGAATTTGAGAAAGCAGCGCAACGTTTGTTGCATCTGATGCTCTTCCAACTAGCATTCACAAGACAATGGCCCAGATTCAGGTAGAATTTGCCCCTTTTTTACGGAGGCACAGGGCAGCGTTTTTGCCCTGCGCCCCTGCAAATTTACTGCGCTGCACGGGATTCACGGAGCAGTAACTCCGTAAATTGCGTGTGCGCTCTTTAAAATTGCCCTGCGTAAGGGCGCCTAATGTAAATGATCACGTAGGAGGCGGGAATCATTTAAATTAGGCGCGCTCCCGCGCCGAGCGTAGAGCGCATGCTCCGTTGGGAAACTTTCCCGACGTGCATTGCGGCAAATGACGTCGCAAGGACGTCATTTGCTTCCAAGTGAACGTGAATGGCATCCAGCGCCATTCACGAATCACTTACGCAAACGGCGTGAAATTCAAATTTCACGACGCAGGAACGGCGGGTATACTTTAGCATTGGCTGCCCCTACCGTACGGAAACTCCGTAACTTGCGTACGCAGGGCCCGCGCAACTTTGTGAATCGGTGTTAGTATGCAATTTGCATACTATACACTGAGCACAATGGGAGCGCCCCCTAGCGGTCATCGCAAGAATGCAGCCTAAAATCTACGTGGCATAAGAGCCTTATGCCACGCAGATTTTAGGCTGCAGTCGGCGTTACGATGTTCCTGAATCAGGAGCTTTCGTAACGCCGGAGCAAGTCAGCAATTGCGCTGCGTAACTATGGTTACGCAGGCGCAATTGCTCTCTGAATCTGGGCCAATGTCTGTAGCAGAGTCTTGTACCAGGTTAGTCATCAATCGGTGCAGAAAGTTTGTAGTTTAATCACTTGCTATCCATCGAAAGTATATATGCACAGATCTGCATTATGACCACCCACCTAATATTGAGTAGGTCCCCTTTTGCCACCAAAACAGCTCTGACCCATCGAGGCATGTGCTCCACTTTACAAAGCACCACACTTGCCTTCTTCCCATAATACAGGCGTATGTAATTAGTGGACCTCCAGCTGTTGCAGAACTACAAGTCCCATGAGGCATAGCAAGACTGACAGCCACAAACATGACACCCAGAGGCATGATGGGACTTGTAGTTTTGCAACAGCTGGAGGTCCGCTAATTGCAGATCCCTGCCATAATATATCCCGGTGCCATCTCTTCCCCCTGTAAACACACACAACATACACACATGATGTAAAAGAACACATGATTCATCAGACCAGGCCACCTTCTTCCATTACTCAGTGGTCCAGTTCCAGGTCAGCATAGGCACCCTGATCAGTCTGTAGCTAGACAGCCACATACACAACAAACGCCAATGCATTTTGTAACACCTTTCTATCAAAACCAGCATTAACTTTTTTTTTTTTTTCAGCAATTTAAGCTACACAGGCCAACCTTCCCTCCCCTATGTGAGCCATGGCCACTTGTTTACCAGTTTTCTTTTCTTGGAACACTTTTGGTAGGTCCTGGCCATTGCAGACTGGGAATATCCCACAAGAGCTGCAGTTTTGGCATTGCGCTGACCCAGTAGTCTAGCCATTTCAATTTTGTCCCTGACAAAATCACTCAAATCCTTACACGTTGCCATTTGTTCTGCCTTTAACACATCAACTTCAGGGACAATATGTTCACTTTCTGCCTAATATATACCACCAACTTTAAGGTGCGATTGTAATAGTATAATCAATGTTATTCACTTTACATGTCAGTAGTTATGTACTGGTTGATTGGTGTAGGTCCTGGAAAGCAAGTAGACATACAGGTGAACCCTAGGCTGTTTTTTGAAAAATAGCTGGTTGCTAAAAAGTGGGCCAGAAAAGCCGGCTGCTGCATCCTTAACAACCGATGACTCATTAGCCATTTGTAAGAAAAAAAGAGGCCTAATTGAATCGACCCCATTATGTACTATAGATGATATAAAGTAATTTGCCATTTTTCCTTGAAAAAAAAATATTTTTAAATATTTTTTAATTTTTTTAGATGCAGCTGTTCAAAGATCGCTGAACCTCTGCCCATCTTTACTTCTGAGTAACACTGACTCGCTAGGATCATTTTACACCCAATAATCTTACTGGCTTGTTGCCAATTAACCGCGTAAGTCCCGGACCGTTATGCAGGTAAAGGACCTGGCCCCTTTTTGCGATTCGGCACTGCGTCGCTTTAACTGACAATTGCGCAGTCATGGCGATGTGGCTCCCAAACAAAATTTACATCCTTTTTCTCCCCACAAATAGAGCTTTCTTTTGGTGGTATTTGATCACCTCTGCGGTTTTTTTTTGTTTGCGCTATAAACAAAAATAGAGCGACAATTTAAAAAAAATTCTATATTTTTTACTTTTTGCTATAATAAATATCCCCCAAAAATAGTTTCGGCCAATACGTATTCTTCTACATATTTTTGGTAAAAAAAAAAAAAAATATCGCAATAAGCGTTTGATTGGTTTGCGCAAAAGTTATAGTGTTTACAATATAGGGGCTAGCTTTATGGCATTTTTATTAATATTTTTTTTTTTTTTTTTTTTTTTTTACTAGTAATGTTGGCGATCAGTGATTTTTTTTGTGACTTTATGGTGGATACATCTGACACATTTTTTTTAGCAGGACACCGGCGGCGATCGGGTTCCTGACATGCAAAAAGGTAGATCTCAGACTACTGGGTAATCAACCAATACTTACAACTGATTCGGCCACAGGACAGGGTACCGCCACAATATCAAAAATTTAGGAACAGAGGGTAAAAAGTAGGGGGAACCAAACCAGGCATCCCACCCCATGAGTTGTAAAGGAAGACTAAACACGGTATATAGTCAGTGATGGAACTCTATTGATACATAAAGATGAATTACAAATAGGCTCAATGGCCCAACCCTTCAAATACCATTTAAATTGGTTAAAAAGGGACAACATTGTCACTACAATACACACAGGACATTGCTCACATGTGCAAACATTCCACAATAAACTTATATATCTTAGCTAGGGATCTAGGTAAATGATAGTTTGGCACCAGGCATTACTTGTCCCAGTCAGGGCTAAATTGTAAACTTATGGTACTATTCATCTCTGAAATACTTTAGACACTGCCATCAATACGGTTCACAGGCCTATAAATATTATGGAAAGAAAACACAATTAGCTGTTAACTGATAAAGAATAGCAGCTGAATAGATGGCTAAATGGGCAGTACAGTCCGTTTTCGAACATATCCTCTTAAATGGAACCGAGGTTGAAGCCTGAAATTGGGGTGCAAGTCTGTGTCAGGACTGAAGTGGAACTATTGATGATCCCCCTCCCCCCTAGTATGCGGTTAGCGCCCAGATGCTGATCAAAGCCCAATCACAGGTAACACAGTTGCTGATACAGACTGATGTAGTGGACTATTGAGTACTATATGTTGGGGGGTACAGTAATAAGTGGTATACACACTCCAAAACCACGTTGGCAGCCACAGTGATTAGCAATGACTCTACATATCGCTCCAGTGGGGGAGGGAAGGGGGAGGTATGGAGACAGGTTCCTGGGGTCTCTCACCACTCCTCAGTAATGGTAGCCCAGGCTCAGCCTTCCTCCTATCATTTCTGTCTTCCCACAGCTTGCAGTAGGTCAAGTACCTCTTGATTGACAATGAAGTGCAGACTGACTGTATAGACTGTCCTGTCTAGCTAGTGCTATCCATTTCAGCAACGGTGGAATGTTGGAACCTTGTATGGAATAAGACCGGTCCAGCAGAGCACAGTGTGCAGTTTGGCGTCCTGTGGTAAAATTAAGTCAAATGCCAAAGAACACACCAGACAGGATAAAAGGAATGGATTGCTGCACACCGAAGTAGTGATGAATCTCTTTATTGTAAAATCCATAACATGAATAACACCACAGGACAGGCAAACAGGTACAGGTAGATGTGTTTCACACAGCGACGCTGCACTTATTCATAATACACCAGACAGGTCAGGGATAAAGTTGTGGAGAAGTTTTAAGCGGGTTAGGTTGTAAAAAACGGAAAATTTATTACCAAATACTTACCGTAATTTTCCTTTCCTGATAGACTCCATGGCAGACTACGTGTGGGTTAACCCCGCCTCCTCTCCTACTATAGGACCCCCTACCCATAAATTTGAGCTCACCTCCATGGACGGTGTTCCGTAACTAGCCGACTCTTAGTCCAATCTTATATTATAGCTCATGGGTGGGAACTCCGTCTGCCATGGAGTCTATCAGGAAAGGAAAATTACGGTAAGTATTTGGTAATAAATTTTCCGTTTTCCTGACAGACTCCATGGCAGACTACGTGTGGGAAATAACTAGCCAATCCACACGGGAGGGTATGCTGAACAAAATATTTTAATTTCTCCGGTCAACTGACAGGATTCTTAGACCAAAATTAACAGAAGAAAGGGAAGCAGGCTCTACACAATAGTGAGACATGAAAGTGTTGATCGAAGACCACGAGGCTGCCTTGCATATCACATCAGGAGCCACATGTCGAGCCGCTGCCCATGAGGTCGCCATGCGTCTGGTGGAATGAGCCGTCACCGCCTCTGGAGGAGCCAAGCCCTTTGCCCTGTAAGCTTGCTGAATAGCTTGAACAATCCAGGCCGCTATTGTTCTTGAAGAAGCACGTTTTCCTCTATTGCTGCCAGAATGTAGTAAGAACAGAGGATTGGAACATCTGAAAGATGAAGTGACTCTTAAGTATTCTCTCAGAGTTTCACCCACATCCAAAGGATGTACTTCTGTGGATTCCGGAGATTTGAAAGTGGGAAGCACTATCTCCTGGTTTTCGTGAAACACGGAGGTAACTTTTGGCTTGGACCCAAGCATGGGAATAAGGACCACCCGGTCTGGAAAAAAAGTCAGAAAGGGTTCTTGACACCCCAAAAAGCTTATTTCTGATACCCTTTTAGCCGAAGTGATGGCCACTAGGAAGGCCAGTTTGATTGACAAGTCCTTAACTGAAAGATCTTTGTTGTTGAGAGTTGACAATGCATCAAGGACGAGTGGAAGATCCCATTTGGGGAATCTAGGTTTCCTCTGACGCCCCTCGAAAGAACTGTCGTATCAGTGGGTGAGTTGCCCATGATGTTCCTGAGAATGCTGACAAAGCTGAAACTTGCACCCTGAGAGAACTAACGGATAACGGAAGGTCCAGGCCAGACTGGAGAAAACTGAGGACGTCTTGGACCCCAGGATCTCTGCATGATCTTCCTGCAGAAGTAGAGAAGTTAACGAACTTAGTCCAAATTCTACTATAGACTCTGTTGGTATTAGGCTTTCTGGAACTCATGAGGGTAGAAATAACTCTCGAAGCACACCCGAGAGACTCTAGCCTCTCCCTTTCAAGAACCAGACCATCAGTCTCAGTATCGCTGGACAGGGGTGCAGGGTCGCCCCCTGAGAAAGAAGGTCCGGTCTGAGAGGGAGAGGCAACGGGTCCCTGACGCTCATCTGGATCAGGAGGGGAAACCACGGCCTGCTCGGCCAGTAGGGTGCTATTGTCACCACTTCGATCGTCTCCAATTGAAGCCTCTGAAGGAATTTTAGGATGATCGGAGGCGGAGGAAAGGCATACGCCCTGCTGAAGTTCCACTGGCTCGTTAAGGCATCTATTCCGAAGGCCTGACTGCAACGGACTCGAGTGTAATACTTGTTGAGTTTGTGGTTGCAGGGAGACGCAAACAGATCCACCTCGAGATCGATTCCCAATGACAGGATCCACTTGAATGTCTGTGGATGCAGTGACCACTCGTTGTTGTCTAGGCTGTTGCGAGACAAAAAGTCCGCTTGAGTGTTCTGCTCTCCTGGAATAAAGACCGCTGACAGATTGAGCAGGTTCTTTTGAGCCCAGGTCAAGATGGGCTCGACCTCTTGGAGAAGAGCGGAACTCCGAGTGCCCCCTTGTCTCTTCACATACGCCACAGCCGTGGTGTTGTCCATCTTGAGTAGAATGGATTTCCCTTTCAGGAGATGAGGGAACGACTGAAGGGCACACCATGCCGCACGAAGCTCTAGAACATTTGACCCTGGAATGTGGAGCCGAGCATCCCATTTCCCTTGCGCCAGTTCTTGACCACAATGGGCCCCCCAGCCCGCATTGCTGGCATCTGAAGTGACAGGCACCCATTGGATGGGGACAATTGAGTGGCATGTTCGTAGGTTTTTGCGTTGGAGCCACCAAAGAAGACTGTTCTTCATCAATAGAGTAATCCGAATCCATTGATTCATGTCTTCCGACTTCCATTGTTGAAGGAAGCCCGTTTGGAAGGGACGAAGCCTCCACATTGCCCATTTGACCATAGGGGCTGTGGCCACCATTGTGCCGATTATCTTCAGACACTGTGAAGCTCTCAGGTGTGAAGAATCTAGGGCTAAGGAGATTCTTTTCCGAATGACTGGAATTTTTTCCTCTGGAAGAGAGATCGTATTCTCTATGGTGTCGAACTGAGCTCCGAGGTAAATTAGGCACTGGGTTGGTTCGAATTGGCTCTTCTCTAGGTTTAGGAGCCATCCGAATTCCAAAAGTGTGGAGATTACTTGTTCCTTGTGGACTAGAAGTAATTGCTTGTCTTGAGATAGAACTAGCAGGTCGTCCAGGTAGTGGTACAGTCGCACCCCTTTCGTTCTGATAAGGGACACTACCGCCAATAGGACTTTGGAAAAAACTCTTGGAGAGGTTGTCAGACCGAATGGAAGGCATACAAAAACCGTAGGTGCTCTTGACCAACCTGAACCCGAAGGAACTTGTGGAAAGCTTCCGCCACTGGAACATGGAAGTAAGCGTCCTTCAAGTCTATGGAGATTAACCAGTCGCCTGGTTGGACTATCTTCTGGATGGTCGAAAGTGACTCCATTTTCGTGCCTTATGAACTTGTTGAGGATACTTCCTGGAATTCTTCTTCCTTCGGAACGGGCACTACTGCTCCTTGATTTTTCAACGTATCTACGTAGGACAGTAGAACTTGTCGTTTTTCTTCCAACCTTGATAGTTTCGTGGACATTGGTCTGTGAGGAGGAATTTTGACGAAGGACCAAGTGTGGCCTGTGGAGACCGTTTTGATGGTCCAATAGTCCGAGATTGAGGCCACCCAGACGTGCCGGAACTGATGTAAGCGAGCCCCTACCCGACCCGCCTGGGCGGGCCCAATCTCAAAAAGATTTTGTTGGCTCGCGCCCACCAGATGTTTGCTTGTTGGCGGACTTCTGAAAGGAAGATTGTCCTCGATTCCAGTTCCAGTTTCTCCTGAAATTTCGGCCTGGTCTATAGGAGCGTGCTTCCCTCGAGCGCTCTGTACTGCGCCTACGTCGAGGTCGTCTTTGGTTAAATGGACGCCTGTCCTGGGGGAGGAACCCCGACTTCCCACCTGTGGCCTTAGAAATGGCATTATCCAATTTGTTACCGAACAATGATGCCCCTTCAAATGGAATTTTACACCATGCCTGTTTAGAGGCTGGATCAGCAAGCCAGGGGCGCAACCATAAAGCCCGCTTGGCCGTGACTGACGACAACATAGTTCTGGCCAACAGGCGAACAAGGTCAATCGATGCCTCCCCCAAAAAGGCAACTGCCATTTTAAGCTCGAACTGCCGATCCTTGAGCTAGATCTTCTGACACTCCTTTCAGAACTGAGTCCACATCTTCAATCCAGGCTTCCATAGCTTTGGACGTGACTGCCAATGCCAAGGCTGGTTTGCAGGCCGTTCCGGCCAAGTTATAGATCCTTTTAAGATCTTGATCTATTTTGCGCTCCAGGCCATCCTTAAAGGATACTGAATCTTCTAGCGGAAGAGTGACATGTTTCGCCAGGCGCATTACTGCTGCATCCACAAGGGGAGCATTTTCCAGGTGTTTAATATCCTCAGCTTTGAAAGGATAAAGTTTTGAAGTTTTATTTGACATTGAAACTCTTTTATCCCCTTTGCTCCATTCTTCCTCAAACATATCTTTCAGTTCGGAGGGAAGTGGAAAATTGGAACGTTCTTTTCCCAGTTGTTTGAACAGTTTTCTCTGTTTCTCTGGGGGAGCAGCAGTATCCTCCAGTTTTAGGGTCTCTTCGACCGCTTTAATTAATGGGGAGACTAAAGCGTAGTCAAAACCCACAGAGTAATCATCTCCCTCCGTCTCGCTATGCGAGGAGTCATGGGAGGCATCATGAGGCTGGAATTGACTGGGATCCTCCTGGGCCTCGTCAGCCAGGGAGCCAGAAAAGGTGGTGGACTGGCTCCTCGTGTGGGGGGTGTCTAAATCTTTCATGGATTGTTGCACCACACGTTTAACAAGAGACTCTAGATTTTGTTTTTCAGTCTCTTTCTCACCGACCGCTTGAGCATAACATGGATCGCATAGCGATTTCCCCTCCGGGATTCTGGTTTTACATCCCCAGCATGCTCTATGGTCAGAGCGACTATCGCCGTGGTGGTAGCGGTGACTTGAGGAGGAATGGGAACATCTCCTATACTTAGAGGGGGAATGTGAGCGTCCCCTGTGATGGTGGGATCCAGACGGAGAGTCACGTCTGGTCCTGGATACTGAATGACGGTGCTGCGGCCTGCAAGGTCCCTATCTTGTAACCGATGAACAGATCTAGCCGGGCTGTAATACACATAGTATAGACAGAAAAAGGGGGGGGGGGGCCAAAACAGATTTTTAGTAATCACCCTTAAAAAAAAAACACCGCACCATCCCCCTCCCCTTCCGCACATACCTTGTGCGGGAGGGCTGGCCACACGGCGGAGAAGATGATTCCATGATGATACAACGAACCAAGATAATCCAATGATATCAGACACTTAGGCTAAAACAGACAAATTTTTTTTTAAATGTACCGTCCCTTTAAATTGATATATATATATATATACACATATGTATACACACACACACACACATGCATACATACATATATACATACACATACGCAAGCACCATATACTTTTTTTTTTTTTAAAAGGTCTCCTTTAAGAAGGAGGACCAGCAGGTGTCATATGGTATAGGGCTTACCTTGCCCTAAGGACGTTGAGGCTCCGGGATGCTGCCGACTTGCCCACAGGTTATCCCACCTGTCTAGGGCACCTCGGCGGTTTAAATTCCCCGCCGGAATGACGTCACGGCCGGTCCTCAGATGCGCACCTGCGCCGAAGAGACCAGCCGTACTGCGCATGCGCGAAAACCAAGCCTCGGTTTCACGCATGCGCGGACGTACGGCAATCCGCCCACCAGGAAGTACAATGGCGTCCTGGAACGCAGAAGCGCTCCACAGGACGCCAGAGAAGCGTGGGGGAAAAGACAATAGTAAACAGGCAGGCACAGACAAGACAAGGGACACAAAAAAAGGACATATAAAAACTTGTCTGCCATGTGAGAAAAGAGATGAAACTTCAGACCTTGCCAGCCGACCAAAGCGTTCCTCCTGGTACCCTGGGCTACCTCCCTTCCACCATAGGGGTACTCCTTATCGCCCAAACCGCTCGCCCGCTCATAGCTGGGCCCTGGGTGCACCGCACAGCTGGTACCAATCCGAACGACATGCACAGAGAAGATGTGAAGTGTGGTCCCTGTGAGGAGGACAAAAAAGGAACACCGTCCATGGAGGTGAGCTCAAATTTATGGGTAGGGGGTCCTATAGTAGGAGAGGAGGCGGGGTTAACCCACACGTAGTCTGCCATGGAGTCTGTCAGGAAAAAAAAATTATATATATGTGTATGTATATATATATATATATATATATATATATATATATATATATATATACACACATATATATACACACACACACACACCAAGCTTTGAATATCTCACGTTCAATTCATCATGCCAAAATGGAAAGAGTATGGCACAACTGCAAACCTACCAAGACATGACCGTCCACATAAACTGACCAGCCCGACAAGAAGAACATTAACCAGAGAAGCAGCCAAAAGTTCCATGGTAACTGGGGAGCTCACTCAGGTGGGAGAATCTGTCCACAGGACAACTATTAGGCCCCGTACACACGACAGAGTTTCTCGGCAGAATTCACAGAGAAACTCGGTCAAAACCCGGATTCTGCCGAGAAACTCTGTCGTCTGTACAGTTTTGGCTCGATGGAGCCGCCGAGGAGCTCGACGAGAAAATAGAGAACATGTTCTCTATTTTCTCGTTGTTCTATGGGAGAAGGCGGCCTCATCCCAGAACTCGACGAGCTTGGCACGTCGAGTTCCTCGGCCGTGTGTACGGGGCTTGAGTCGTGCACTCCACAAATCTGGCCTTTATGGAAGAGTGGCAAGAAGAAAGCCATTGTTGAAAGAAAGCCATAATAAGTCCCATTTGCAGTTTGCGAGAAGCCATGTAGGGGACGCAGAAAACATGTGGAAGAAGGTGCTCTGGTCAGATGAGACCAAAATTTTACTTTTTGGCCTAAAAGCAAAACGCTATGTGTGGCGGAAAACTAACACTGCACATCACCCTGAACCCACCATCATGTTGTGGGGATGCTTTTCTTTAGCAGGGACAGGGAAGCTGGTCAGAGTTGATGGGAAGATGGATGGAGCCAAATACAGGGCAATCTTAGCGGGAAAACCCGTTGGAGTCTGCCAAAAGATGTGAGACAGGGACAGAGGTTCACCTTCCAGTAGGACAAACGACTTTAAACATACAGCCAGATCTACAATGGAATGGTTTAGATCAGGGGGGTCTCAAACTGGTGGCCTTCCAGCTGTTGTGAAACTACAAGTTCCATGAGGCATTGCAAGGCTGACTGTTACAAGCATGACTCCCACAGACAGAGACCTGATGGGACATGTAGTTTCACAACAGCTGGAGGGCCGCCAGTTTGAGACCCCTGGTTTAGATCAAAGAATATTCATGTGTTAGAATGGCCCAAAGTCCAGACTTAAATTCAATTAAGAATCTGTGGCAAGACTTGAAAATTGCTGATCACATACACTCTCCATCTAATCTGACAGAACTTGAGCTATTTTGCAAAGAAGAATGGGCAAAATTTTCACTCTCTGGATGTACGAAGTTGGTAGAGACATCCCCAAAAAGACTTGCTGCTAAAATTGCAAAGAAAGGTAGATCTACAAAAGTATTGACTCAGGGAGGTCGAATACAAATGCACGTCACACTTTTCAGATATTGGTAAAAAAAATAAAAAAAAATTTTCCTTCCACTTCAGAATTATGTGCCACTTTGTGTTGGTCTATTACATAAAAGCCCAATAAAATAAATTTAAGTTTTTGGTTGTAACATGAGAAAATGTGGAAAAAGGGGGATGAATAATTTTTCAAGGCACTGTATACCTAGTGAAGTGGCTGGCCCCAAGTGATACATAGAGATTAAACAAATCCTCCTACACATGTTGTACCTGTTTATCTGCAGTCTTCTTTTCTCCATAACCATTCATGTTCAGATGTAGATCCATACCTCCCAACTTTTTGAGATTGGAATGAGGGACACCAATCAGCAAATGTGTGTAGGCATAGGATACACCCCTTGCCACGACCCCCTTAAAGGAGAATTTAGAATTCAGATGAAAGGTTTAGCACTGGAAAACACTTTTTGATAGATAAAAAGTGATTTTTACATCTATATAGATCAAACCAAAATGAGGGACGAATGAGGAGAAATGAGGGACAGTCCCTCGAAATCAGGGACAGTTGGGAGCTATGTAGATCAAAGGTTACTTTTTCAAGGCACTGTGTATATTCAATTTTACATTAAAGCAATTGTATTGAATTTATAAAATTAAAATCATAATGCTTTTGTTCAACAACAAAACAACAAAAAAACCTTTCCATATATTAATTAGAATATTTTAAACAACCTACACATTTTTAAAAAGCCATTATTACATGAGCTTTGAAGTATTCTGTGCAGCAATAATGTAATTCAAAGAATGCAAAACAGAATATGCTTCTTGGTTCCCCTGGCTCCTTCCTGAAAATATTTTTCAAAATGCACAATCACCACTTTACAATAGTGAATGTATAAAATGAAGGATCTTTCTGAGGAATGTCACATTCACAGCATTATAAAAAACAGTGACCAGCATAGTAAAAAGCACTATTTTCCCACTGAGGAACAGATGTTGGTGAATGTTAATTGATCCTGTGAATGTGCTAGGGGACTCTTACTGGTAAATGCCTTTTTTTTTAAGGGAATGATTCACCAGTGCAAATGCAACATTCAGTGCTTTATAAACATGCCTCTTATTGAAACCTGTGCTGAAAAAATTAAAGCGGGAGTTCACCCAATTATATATTTTTTTATCTTTTCCCCTTAGATGGATGCTCGTTTTGTCTAGGGGAATCGGCTAGTTGTTTTAAAATATGAGCCGTACTTACCGTTTTCAAGATGCATCTTCTCCGTCGCTTCCGGGTATGGGTCTTCGGGAGCGGGCGTTCCTTCTTGATTGACAGTCTTCCGAGAGGCTTTTCGACGGTCGCATCCATCGCGTCACTAGTAGCCGAAAGAAGCCGACCGTCGGTGCGGCTCTATACTGCGCCTGCGCACCGACGTTCGGCTTCTTTCGGGAAATCGTGACGCGATGGATGCGACCGTTGGAAGCCTCTCGGAAGACTGTCAATCAAAATAGGAACGCCCAGTCCCGCAGCCCATACCCGGAAGCGGCGGAGAAGATGCATCTCGTAAACGGCAAGTATGGCTCATATTTTAAAACAACTAGCCGATTCCCCTAGACAAAACGAGCATCCATCTAAGGGGAAAAAGGGTCATGTGCGGGTGAACCTCCGCTTTAAGGAAGCTGTTATTACGAAGCTCTTTCTGAAAATACTAGCTTCAAGACTGAAGCAAGCTAAATTCTGACCTGCATACTTGTTTTGGGTAAGCGAATGAGAGAATATTGAAGCCACTGTATGAAGATTACAGCCAGGCAACTAGCATTTTCAGAAGCAGGAGTCAACAGCAGTAGTCCACCCCTAATTTACCTTGGCTACACTTTGGGCATTGGAGAAGAGTCCCCCCCCCCCCAATATGTCACTGTACCAGCGAGGAATCCTACACTAAAGTTAGTTATGTACACTATCTCACAACAATGAGTTACATTATTGTAATTATTTTATTATATCTTTTCATGTGACAACACGGAAGAAATGACACTTTGCTACAATGTAAAGTAGTGAGTGTACAGCTTGTATAACAGTGTAAATTTGCTGTCCCCTCAAAATAACTCAACACACAGCCATTAATGTCTAAACCTATGGCAATAAAAGTGAGTACACCCCTAAGTGAAAATGTCCAAATTGTGCCCAAAGTGTCAATATTTTGTGTGGCCACCATTATTTTCCACCACTGCCTTAACCCTCTTGGGCATGAAGTTCACCAGAGCTTCACATGTTACCACTGGAGTCCTCTTCCACTCCTCAATGACGATATCACAGAGCTGGTGGATGTTAGAGACCTTGCGCTCCCCCACCTTCCGTTTGAGGATGCCCCACAGATGCTTAATAGGGTTTAGGTCTGGAGGCATGCTTGGCCAGTCTATCACCTTTACCCTCGGCTTCTTTAGCAAGGCACTGGTCATCTTGAAGGTGTGTTTGGGGTCGTTATGTTGAAATACTGACCTGCGGCCCAGTCTCCAAAGGGAGGGGATCATGCTCTGCTTCAGTATGTGACAGTACATGTTGTCATTCATGGTTCCCCCGAAATGTAGCTCCCCAGTGCTGGCAGCACTCATGCAGCTCCAGACCATGACACTCCCACCACCATGCTTGACTGTAAGCAAGACGCACTTGTCTTTGTACTCCTCACCTGGTTGCCGCCACACACGCTTGACACCATCTTAGTCAAATAAGTTTATCTTGGTCTCCTCAGACCATAGAACATGGTTCCATTAATCCATGTCCTTGTTTGTCTTCAGCAAACCGTTTGTGGGCTTTCTTGTGCATCATCTTCAGAAAAGGCTTCCTTCTGGGACGGCAGCCATGCAGACCAGTGTGTGGCGCATGGTCTGAGCACTGACAGGCTGACCCCCCACCCCTTCAACCTCTGCAGCACTCATATTTCTATTTCCTCTGGATAGGATGCTGAGCATGTGCATGCAACTTCTTTGGTCAACCATGGTGAGGCCTGTTCTGAGTGCAACTTGCCCTGTTAAACTGCTGTATAGTCTTGGTTACCGTGCTGCAGCTCAGTTTCAGGGTCTTGGCAATCTTCTTATAGCATAGGCTATGTAGAGCAACAATTCTTTTTTTTCAGATCCTCAGAGTTCTTTGCCGTGAGGTGCCATGTTAAACTTCCAGTGACCAGTATGAGTGAGAGTGATAACACCAAATGTAACACACCTGCTCCCCATTCCCACCTGAGACCTTGTAACACTAAGGAGTCGCATGACATCGGGGAGGAAAAATTGCTAAATTGGGCCCAATTTGGACATTTTCACTTAGGGGTGTACTGACTTTAGTTGCCAGCGGTTTAGACATTAATGGCTGTGTGTTGAGTTATTTTGAGGGGACAGCAAATTTACACTGCAATACAAGCTGTACACTCACTACTTTACATTGTAGTAAAGGTGTCATTTGTTCAGTGTTGTCACATGAAAATATATAATAAATATTTACAAAACTGTGAGGGGGTGTACTCACTTTTGTGAGATACTGTATGTATGGAGTGGTACCAACAGCAATGGGAGCCTCCCTACACCAGGTCAGCACTGGTTATCATCACAATAAAGAAAACCCTTCAGATACAGGCCCCATATTTGATAGACAGTCTTTATCACACACATCAATTGTCTTATAAAATGTATGCAAGAGGAAATGTCACAACATACTGTAAATTATTTTATTAAACCACAATACAAAAGCAGCTAGAAATGTCTCTGAATAAGGCCATTGATTAATTCAGGTATCCATAGTCAATAATAAGATCCTCGGGCAGTTTTATTCTATGAACATTTGTCAGTATAACCTACATAGCAGGATTAAAATTAATCATCTTCAACAATCATGAAAGAGTTTTTTTGTTTTTTCTTAGAGCAATTAAACATGTAACTCCTTATAATGAGTTTCAGGCTTTTATTTATTTATTTTTTTACTTAGAAAGGTGGCAGTTTGTGGCTTCAGTAAGCTTTGTCTACAGGTAGCATGACAAACATGTTCATGGGTGCTGCTGATCAGAAACCGCATCAGATTGAGACATCAGTCTTTTGTTGGTGATCAGGATCCCTAACAAATACAAAAACAAACAGCTATTGTGTTCTTGTATGGTGTGGAAGGTAATGCTTTATTTACAGGAACATCAATCTTTAATGCTGTAAAAGAACATATGTTTAATCTTGACAGTATGCTGCAAGCCTCACCTTTACCTTCTTACGAGGAGGTTCTGTCTATATTCTAGACCAGGGATATACAATTAGCGGACCTCCAGCTGTTGCAGGACTACAATTCCCATGAGGCATAGCAAGACTCAGAGCCACAGGCTTGACATCCAAAGGCAGAGGCTTGATGGGACTTGTAGTTTTGCAACAGCTGGAGGTCCGCTAATTGCATGTTCTAGACTGAGCAGGGTGATTTCTCTCACCCGTGCACAGGTAGCAAATGTTATGCCACCTAAATTATACCAAAAGCTGGTTTTATTTTCTAAAATACTAATTTTCCTAGGTGCTTCAACACTGTAGCCATGTGAAAAACATTAATATTTTTACCAGAATTTAGGGTTTTCCAATTTTACTCCAACGAGTCTTCATTTAATAGGACAAGCAGCAATGTGCACAGAACTGTAACTTGCATTAATCAATCAAAATTCACCTTTGTTCAATACTATGGCTAACTAGTAAAGGCATATAAAAAGGTGATCATTTTCTTCCTTGAACAGGAAATGACTGTCATTTGGTATCATAGCAAAAATCCGTTGTACATGGTTTTTATTAGAGAGAATGTAAAAGGAGGGAGCAAGAATTTGTGCCCGCCTTCATGGGCTTGTGGCTTGTGGGCTTTTTTCTTGTCAGGTCATTCCCGCCTTTTCAATGTCAGACTAGTATTTGAATATTGTGTTACTGTCCCTTTAAATTTTTGTAGGGACCAATAGGAAGTGGTGGAATTTTCTGGAATACCTGGTACCCTATATATAGGGGTACTCTGAGGTGATTCACCTCAGACAAATTGTCAAGCAGTCCTTTTAAGGAGCTACCCACCCTACCCACCCCTGTCGTTGGCACTTATGTGTTTTAAATCACCCCGGATTTCCGGGGGGGGATGTTTTATGTTTAAAATTTGTTTTGGCTCGAGTTCCAATAACTGAGCTGACATATTTATAGATTTATTTGAATTGATGATATTTATTTAATAATATTTAATATATATTTATGAATTGTATTTTATTTTATACCAATAGAGTGCCACGGCCATTAACATTTTGCCAAAAATACAATTTTGTGCTTGTTTTTATTTTATTATCGGTTAAGTATTTACTACAGGGGTCGTGGGCTGATTGCAATCCCATAGAAAGGTATATTTGCAGACCAGTTTGTGTGCTAGATCTGTGTAAATAACCACCATTGTGAATTGAAACAGCCCTGAAAATTATTATGCAAACTACATAATATAGGGGGCTTTTCAATTCAGCAGCTATACACTCAACGTTAGAAGGAATTTAGGCTGAATATGCATCACTAACTGAAAAAACCCTAAACATTAGTGATTATGGTGTGGAATGTGCATTCCCTAAAATGACTGTAATTTACAATGTTTAATACAGAAAAGCGTTGGTCCACTGTTGGTAGGTATTCTGAATATTTACATTGTCTGTCCAACAAGATATAAGCATTCATAATACATAAAATGAAGCATCAGAGGTGCAAAACCACAATGTGCAAGTGACCAATGTACATTACTGGCAGAATGTTCCTCCAGAAGAAAACCGAGTGCACAGTGACAGGAGTGCCCTCTCCAGTGGCATCGTATAGGGCTGCAGGAACTTTTAACTCAGTGTTGCGTTTGTGATACAAATTTCACTTTCCTATTTTTCCTGTGCGGTTACAATATGTGATTTAATGTCCACTGTGTTTTCTTGTGCAAGTTGATAATTAATCCAAAAAAGGCAAATAAAAATTATAATTTAGGAAAAATGCATGATATGATCAACAACAAATTGTCTGCAACGTAAACCAAATGCCATCTAGTTCTACTTTTCTGCCAAAGCAGTTTCTCGTTAACGCCATGTGTGTGACAGAGAAAACATCACAAGGATTAGCTGCGTAGTATGAAATAACGATCATATATCAAAAGTGGTACAATGCAGAACGGTTTCAATTTGAAAAGTTAATAGAATTTAACACTGTCAGCAAGGAAGGAATGAAGGCACGTGAAGATGGAAAAGGAGTGGTTTACATCCCAATGCCATAGAAAAAAAAAAAAAAAGTGTTAAAGCTGGCACTTACTTTCCTTTCAACACAGTATTTGGCACTGGATTTCCCCCACTTTTTTCAGTGCTTTAATTGGCAGTCTCATATAGAGTGAGCACAGGAAAATATGTTGGTCAGGAGTAGATGGGATTATTTAAGGTCATTGAATATTGGTGGTAAGACTTCCCAAATCCTTTGAATGTGTTTCAGGGTGGTGTAATTTATAAAGTCTTTGAGCATAAAAAGTTCAGTCATTCTGCAACTAATCCTATTGGTGTGGATGGAAAATTTGTACAGACTGCAGAGCTCTGTCTACCAACAACTGTAGTGCATTGACTGGTTAAGTTCCAAGCTGAACCTAAAGACATTTTATTTTCCATGCAATGAATAGTGGAATCTCCCGCTGAATTTTTCCGTGTGTTTACATGAGAGCAAGCCTTTACGGATGCTGGGTAGCACTCATCTGCTGTGTACCCATCATGCTTTTTGGGCGGACACTCTGTGGCCGGAGAGAGTTGGTCATCAAATACCAAAGGCTGCTGGTCATCTGCCTCTTCACAGATAACAAAAACTGTGTTTGGAGTCTCAAAATCCAGCGAGAGCTCTTTGGCTCGGAATCCATTGCCTGTTGTTGTTGTTGTTTTAGACGAGCTTGTAAACTCCATGGCAGATGTTTGGCAGGGGGTGTGGTTCTCCTTCACACTTAAAGGCTTTTGGCCTGAACGCACACAATCAGAAGATTCATTTAGTAGCCCAAAGTATGGGCGTGTCCTTCTGAGATTACATGGTGGGAGTTTTCGCTGAAGTTTTGCTGACTGTGTAAGGGGGTAAGAAGCATTACTGTCAGAAGACTCTGAGAAAAGATGAGTGGAATTTTCCCCTATCTGAGCAGCAGAACCAACTCTCCTAGGATTCTTAGGATTAAGACTCTTGGCAGGTGCTGTGCAACACTGTAAAACCAAAAATATTGAAATTATGTAACGTTTTCAAATCGGTTATTCTTAAAGCAGCTAGGAATGCCGCATTTAAAGCGATTTTAATTGAAAGTATGTAACATTTCAAATCCGTTTTTGCTGCTAGAAATGTCACATTCAAAGCAATTTTATTTGACATCAGAGTAAAAAGGAATGCCTTCACGCTCAATAGAATGACGAACCCCAACTATATTTACACAGTTTACTTTCCAAAACAAAAAAGAACATTGAAACCTACAGAGTACAAAAACTAATCTTTCCTTTATGCGTTTCAAGTACTTAAACATATCTACAAGCATGCACACAGGGGGTAAAATAGATTCAGAATTCATATACACACTGGCAAAATGCTAGACCAAGGTTTCTTAAAGTGGTTGTATGCCCAGAAGAAAAAAAAAAGAAAAGAAAACCTATAAGGCAAAAGGCATAATGAGCTAGTATCCACTGCATATTAGCTCATTGTGAAATACTTACCTTAGAATGAAGCCCCCTTCTTTCCAGCAAAGAGCTCTGATTTTCCAGCAGCATCCTTCGGACCTTTAGAGCGCATACATCGCTGACATAAGCAATTGCATGCAAGGTGAATATCTCCTAAACCCTACAGGTTTAGGAGATATTTATTTTACCTACAGGTAAGCTTTATTATAGGCTTACCTGTAAGTAAAAATGTGGTAAAGGGGTATACAACCTCTTTAACTTGAGTTGTATGGAACCCTAGGGTTCTTCCTGAGGTTCCTTGAGCAATTTCTGCCTCTCAGATAAGTTCCCACTGACAAGATTGATCTTTTTAGCCATCTGTAAGGGGGTAATTCTTCTCAGTTACCACAAGTGTAAGAAGCATTTTTCTCACTGACCATCACACTATTGCAATCATGATACAGTCATTTTTTTTAGCAGGGGATTCCTGAGACCAGAAAGTTATTTCAAGGATTCCTCTGTGTTGAAAAGGTTGAAAAAGGCTGCTATAGTCTATCATATGGCAGCGTAAGATATGGAAGATACAAGTATCCCATTTTTCTTCCCAAGCGGCCATGTGCTTTTGTGCATTGCCAACTTTTCCCCTTTTCCACCAACAAATATGGATTACACAAGTTGGCAGGTTAAATGCAGGCAAGACACTGTATGAATCTAATTAACACAGAACCTGAATAACTAGAACCTAGTACACAGGGGCCGAATGTTTGGCGACATCGGCTGGTTCAATAAAAACTGTCCGACATTCCGCCTGTGCATATGGCAGCGATTTGTAAAACCAGCAGCTGACCGGCTGAGAGCGCTGCCCATAGTATTGTTGGCAGGGACGGGGGCATTCCCACGTCCCCCTGTCACAACACAATGGCTCAGCAGGGGAGATTACTGTACTAATGTTGAATCAGTTGGTGTGTACAAGGCTTTAGGCTGGCCTTACACAGTTCACCAGCCGAGATTTGAACTGTTTATGGGCACGTTGAATGTACCAAGTTCATCTATCAATCAACTTGGGTAAAATCGGCCTGCCAGATTTTCTTGCGATTATCGCTAGCGATAATCACCGTCTTCTCCCCCCGCCGGGAGAAGACCATTGCCGATATTCCTGTAAATACAGGAACAAAATTCTCACTGTGTATGGCCTGCCTAACATATGATGGTAATTAAAATTAGTTGACAAACCTGCAAAATACGAAAAAAAAACAGAAAAAATACAATTAATTTAGCTGTTAAATTCTTGAAATATTCTACAGAAACCATCATCTACTAAGTCCAATGTGTATGCAGACTACTATGGAAGCCAGTGTAAAATACAGACAGGTAACTTGCCACTGTGATCCATATATGTAGCAATCAAAACTATAAATATTTGAAATTGACTTAAAGAAATCTGATTTAAATCACTTACACTGTCTACCAGTTTGGTGAAGGAACCGCTGGAGGACCGGCTTCGCCATTTCATTTGTAGTTGAGGCAAGAGACTGTTAAAGGCACGGGAACTCCAAGTCCTCTGTCTGGCTGCATCCGCTTCTTCTACTTCACCGGCCTTGTCATCCCCACTCAGATCAACACTAGTGTAATCTGCAGTTAGCCAATCGCACACAGAAGCAGGGCTAGTTACACTTCTCTTTAGGCTTCCTTCCTGCAATGACAGCCATAACATTATAAGACCTAGCCGACATAGCTGGTAACAAATTAAACCTTTATGTACCATTTAATTAATGCCAAAATTCTTATTTCACTGAATTATTAACTAGGTGGAGAGAATAAAAAACATGACATAACATTTCTATGTTCTGTGTAGAAACATGCTAAATTCTTACTGCTGTTTGTAAAAAAAATGTGGCAGAGTTTAGAATTATACACTATTTTACAGGACCTGAAGTTGGCTTTCTTGCATTTAGACTACGAATAGATTACCGCGTTGCGGTAACGAACATTTCCATTTGTGATTTTGAAAATGCAATTCACATGTGTTTCCACATGTCGCTCATAGCACAGCCTATTCACTTCAATAGGCTGCCCTATGCGCGTTTGTCGCCCAAAAGAAGCTCTTGCTTCTTTTTGGTCAACAAGCTTTTGTGCGATTTTTAAATGCACATATTTCTGCAATTTTCACTCGATTCTGTCTTGCAACAATCGCAGCAGAATCACACCCTGCTTGGGGTGCCATTAAGAAATATGAAATCCAAATCGTGCAATTTTTCCCACGATTCCAAATCACTTAATGTGAACGTGGCCTAAGAGAGAATACCAAGGAAATTTGAATGAGCAGGTCAAACAAATTCATTATATTAAACAGCAGTGATATCTAAAAAAAATAACTTGTTCTGCTATGGGCAGCAAGTACACATGGAGGTGGCAGTTAAAGAGGGAAGATTTGTCTTCATGGTATGTCTCATGACAAAAACAGGAAGGGAGATATTATTTCTGCTTGCTTGGGCAGTTCTTATTGCGTGTGTTCTCACTAGAAGTTCCCCCTCTATTTCTGACAATGTGAAAACTCATAACTTTGGATTTTCCTTCACAGTCAGTCCCAGTGACACTGGTCACCAGGACATATAGAGAGGGCTTCTAACCCTTCCCTATCCAAAACAGGAAAAAAACATTTTGGCTTTAGATACACCTTAAGAAGCAATAAGGCTAGAGACATTTTTTCTCACCTGCAACTAAACTGGGGATCATATAAACAAAATAACAAAGCAATCATATTTTCTTGCTCTATGGGTATGATAAAAAAAGGTCATCAAACAGAAGACCTTTGTCAACAGATGTCAATCAAGTGTTGGCATCAGATGAGCAAAGGTAATGGTGCTGAATTATAAGGGACCAGCCTTAGCCTTTTGGAAAGGTATAACCCACAAGAAAATTGACTGACACCCTACATGCCATTCTTGATTAACAACAGCAAAAAGGGAGGCTGAGAGAGACTTGGTCACATACCTCAAAAAGGCAAAAAATAATGCACAATCTGTAAAGAATAGTGGGCAGTGGAGAGGTGTTGGTAATATCTATATGCTCCACAATAAAAACAAGTGCAATCTAGTTTACTGGACCTCACTTCCTGACATTTTTATACACTGCCTACCCTATGGCTTGTTTTGACCAGAAAACTGCACATGATCTCATCAAATCTGGAAGAGTATATATCAAAGTATGCTGAACTACACCAGGAGACTGAAGAAAGAATTACTTTCAGGGAAAACAGTGTGCTGTGTAACGATAAAGAGTACCTATACACAAGAAGCTTACTATGAACACTGCTAAGTAGCGTGAGAGCAATTCTGCTTATCTGGGATTTGTGTAATATGAGTGTTCAATCATCTTACCAGTTTAGAGCATGTCATATGTTGTTCTTTCTGAATTGTGTGTGTCATGAATAAGGAGGCCGAGGATAGTGGATTAGTCTAGATTTACACGATATGGCTGTGTACATTACAGATATATACAGTATATATAGCTTCATGATATTT
Organism: Rana temporaria; assembly: GCF_905171775.1. Taxonomy (NCBI): domain Eukaryota; kingdom Metazoa; phylum Chordata; class Amphibia; order Anura; family Ranidae; genus Rana; species Rana temporaria. The sequence goes on from NC_053489.1 coordinate 203,600,473, forward strand.
CAAATGGAGAAAGGTGAAAAGAATTTTACTCTGTCCTTGAAAAATTTGATTTCTAGATTGTATAGCTATGTATAGAGTTTAAATGGGTTAAAACCTTTGCCAGCATTTAATTATCATTCTCTATATCCTCATTCTTAGCTACCGCACAGGAAAAAAAGGGACTCTTCCCAACAGAGACAGCAATACAAATCTAACACAGAGTTTAATCGGCAGTATTTTATTGAAAATATATCTAAAAAAAAAAAAAAAATGTATTGCTTTCCAGGTCTCTCATTTAAGAGGATTTTGCTGACCACAAAAGGAAGTGAGGAAAAATCTCCAGGAACACCATCGGCAATAAGAGTCTAACAGGACTATGATGTATCCCTATGCCATCCAAAAAACATAAAAACATTCTAGCTAGAGTTTAGGTTTTAGCTTCTGCAATTCAGTTATCAAAAAACAGTTACATTTGCCAGTCTAATGATTAAAAGTCACTGTGGTGGTTTTATAGGCAGGTGTTGGGCTGCATCTTGTTGGATGACCTGAAGGTTGCTCAGCCATTTCTTAAAGCTGGCAAGAAACCAATGGGGACCATTATGGGCTCCAGGTGGCCATCTTGTCTGGTATCTGCTATTGGATACCCCAAAATCCACAAGATCTCGACACTGAAATGCTTAAAGTGGTTTTAAAGGTTCAATTAAAAAAAATATATACCATAACATTAAAAAGGGACACTAAAGGTTCATTTTTTAAAAAAAACAAACATGTCAGTGTTCTTTTGGACGGGATTCCGGAGAGAGAGATGTTCTGAACAGGCTCCGCACGCCCCGGCTCAAATATAGCTAAATCCAGCACAGGCAGCGGGGGTAATCCACCGGGGACAAAGTGATCCACATCCCGCAGCAGGGATGAATCGAAAGGCGGCAGGTCAGCCTAAAAAAGGGCAGAACAAACAGGCAAAGGCTCTCAAAGGAGGGGGGCCCTCCTCAAGACACGGGCAGCATTCCAAGATGGCACCAGGTGGAGGAGACACACGAGGCAGCTCAGGCTCCTCAGCAGAGGGACCCCAGGCAGATGGAGCCAATAAAAAATCAGCCTGCTCAAATTCGGGACCCCTTCTCCTCCCAGTCTTCTGGAGACCTGGATGCAGACCTTCAGGGTGAGTCCCTATCACAGCCCCATCACCGGACACATACCGGGACATTCAAGAGCCTGTAGATTCCCCAATGTCCTCTATGGACAGGAATATGGCCAAAATGACAGAGGCCTTATTTAGTCAACCTAGCCCTGACTTTGCCCCACCTCACCCGGCTCACTACTCAGGGGATGCAGTGCTGCTTGCACGCTTTTCTACCATGCTGCAGCAAGAGCTATCCAAGGCCTGCACTGTGATCACCACTGACCTCAAAAGAGACATTCACAGCTTAGGAGAAAGATTTGTGATGATTGAAACTAAAGTCTACAACACGGTTAAAAAGGTCAATCAGAACTCCAATATGATTACTGACCTCCAGGACAGGCTGGAAGAAGCCTATACTAAAATTGAGGACTTGGAGAACCGCTCTCGCAGGTATAATGTGCGCATACGAGGTCTCCCTGAATCTCATACGGATTTGGAAGGTGCAATGAGGCAGCTGATGAAAGATCTAATACCTGACATAAACACACACCATATGGAGATTGATCGCATCCACCGTGCCCTAACAGCCCCTTGGTCAGATGGCTTGCCACGTGACGTCATTGTCAAGCCGCATCATTACCGCATAAAGGAGAAGATGATGTTTGCGGCCCGCAATAGGCAGGACTTGTCGTTATTTGGAGCACCAATTCAGCTCTTTACTGATCTTGCTCCTTCCATGGTGCAAAAACGCAGAAACTTCAGACCCCTGCTACAACAATTGATGAACAGACAGATAAAGTACCGATGGGCATTTCCCTTTAAATTGTGGGGGTGGGGGGTTGGGGCAGACTGCCTTCACAGTTTACTGTAACTTTATAAGTTCAAGTTTACACCCTGTTGACCGGTTACAAGGTCCTTGTTTTTGTTTTGTTTTTGTTTTTAATCTGAATTTTATTACAATTTTGGTAGTTCCCAGGTATACATATATTACTATTATGTTCATAGCATCCAAACCTATAAATATGTGATACAAATTATCTTAGTATAAACGTCTAACAAACATACATACATACATAGAAAAAAAAAAAAAAAAAAAAAAAAAAGAGAAGGGGGAAGAAAAAAATAAATAAAAAAATAATAAAAAAAATAAATAAAAATAAAAATAAAAATAAAGAAAAAAAAGTAATAACAAAAAGCATAATAGAGTCTTCTAGTAATAATCCCCCCAGCTTGGCTACTCGTCTATATGGTTCCCTTTAACCCAGTTTAGGAATTCATTGGACTTTCGAAAATCAGACCATGTGGTCCATGTATGGAAAAACTGCTCTTCCCTTCCCGTTTCCCTGGCCAATAAGCTTTCCAAGTCCCTAGAGCGTTCCAATTCCTTCACCCATTCCCCCAGGGAAGGCACTAACCTTGTCTTCCAATATCGTGGAATAACTACTTTAGCTGCTGAAATAAAGTGTCCAAGCACCTCTTCTCTTGCCTTTTTTAAAGAACTTGGGGTCATATTTAGGAGGGCCACTTTGGGTGATGCGCAGATTACTGTACCCTCCAATTTTCCATATAGATCAAAAATTTGTTTCCAAAACTTTTTCACCGGTGGGCATTCCCACCAAACATGTAGCATACTACCTTTTGCCTCCTGACAACGCCAACAGATGTCAGGTATATCTTGATTAATTTGATGCATTATAGAAGGGCACCTATACCATCTACTCACTAGCGTATATGCCTTTTCTTGTGATCTTGTGTCTATTAAGGTTTTATGGGTCATAATAAAACTTTTTTGCCAGTCTAATAAAGCTATATTCTCTTGGAGTTCTTTCTCCCACTTCCATGTTTTTGTTTTGTTTTTGAGTCGGGGCGGCAATACATGCCACCCCTTTGCAAGACTACTTCCCCTCTGTAGAGGATGGTACCCTTGCACATGCAGTTCCGGACATTGCATGCGGTTGGGGATATTCCCCTCAATGTTGCTAAGTTACCTAAGCAAAACTGAGTCGGCCTATGGCCAAATAGTATGTTATGTATTACTCATCTGTTTCTTATTCTTTCCTTCCTTCCTTCCCTCTTCCCTCACTCCCTCCCAAGCTCCGGTTTTGTGCTCCACTCATACGATCCGGTCCAGGATGCCCCAGAAACTGTCAATACCCGCCCTAGCAGCAGAGTCCACATTCTGACAGTCACTAGCTCTCTGCTCACGGAGCTGTGAGAAAAGAACAATCAGCGATGTTTGATCACTCAGTTCTCAGTGTTAGAGCCAGTGGGGCACCGATGCTGCATCCACCTAGGCAAGTACGATTCAAGAAAAATCACAAATCCTATACTTCTCTTGTAAGTGTTAAGTATGGAGTTGTTGGGGTCGAGGAAAGCAAAGGCGTGGAGTATTCAAATAGATCAGGGGAATGTAGAGAGTATTCATAGTAGAGAAGTGGTAAGTATGACAGTGTTATGGTGGAGAAAGGGGAAATAAGAGAAGGCAAAAGTAGTGAGTTTTCCATGTAAAAAAGTGATAAGAAACGTGTAAAAAATGAGGAGCGGGGGGGGGAGGGGGCTCTGGTCTGGACATCGCAGAGTAGAGACATGTGTCTTGTGAGAAGAAGCAACGCCAAGACAACCCATACATTGAAATAGAGGATAGAGGAGACACACCAATGAGACCTGGAAGCTGTTCAATCGGATGTAGTGTCTTTATCAGATCGTCTGTCATCTGGGGAATCAACACTTCCAACCTTGGCGCAATGGGTGACTGCATTGGAATCCATACAAGACTCCGATGTGGACCTGGTGGTGTCCCTGCAGCTGCACCTAAAGGAACGGAGCGACCGCAACAACTAATGGCTTCGGGAACTCCCAGAAGCTACAGATACAGCAGATTTACCGACAAGGGCTGTTGCCATCATGCATTAAAATCCTGGACTTTGATCGGATTCACAGGGCCCTGGGGCCCTGTTCAACAGACCCCGCTAAAACACGTGATGTTATCTGCAGGCTGCATCACTATACCCACAAAGAAACATTTTCCGCAAGGCATGGGAGTCTGGCTCTTTAGACTTTGATGGGGCTGATTTTAAATTCCCCCCTGACCTCTCAAGGGCAACTTTGCAACGCTGAGTCCTGCTACGTCCTGTCCTAGGCTTGGCTCGCCAGCTGGGCTTTACTTACCGACGGGGCTTCCCTCTTTCCACCACATTCTGCAAAGGCCCACGTTCCCTCGCGCTTCGCACACCTGGAGATCTAACCTCTCTCTTTGCCTTTTTGGACACCGACCCTATCCACAGTCCAAATTGGCTACAACTTCTTTCGTAGCCGACAGGCTGCCCTGGGATGTTATCTTCCTGGAGAAACCCCCCTCCATGATCACAGAGGTTCTAGAGGCGATCCTAAGCTCCAACCCAGAGGGGTTATGGGAGTTTTAATGTTCCTGTGTCTTCAGTGAGCAGCACTCTGGGCTCTGGTAACCTTTTTTTTTGCATGTGTATGATATATGTGATTGCTTGCCATACCTACCTAATTGTCTCAAGGATTCCCTGATGATATGAGACAACTGCCCAGAAGTTTTATCTGTATGCCACCACAAACTACAGGAGTGCACAATTTTACAGGTACTATAGTCTCCCTGATCTTCGGGCTTTGTTCCTTAAAGTTTGATACTAGGAAGGTGGGCTGACAACCCACCTTTTCCTGACAATGGAGACACATATCATTGCCATTCACCTCCAATATTGACCGTAGACTGCTGGAATGTCCTGCCTCATTAACTGTTCCTGTGTGCCAAGATCCTCACTTGCAAGGACTAAGTGCCTTAATGTTTTCCATAGTCACATGAGATGGTAGATAAGCTGCTTGGTGTACTGATCCACTTCAGTTGAGACCTTTTATGATTATTTGCTGTGGTTTTTATATGTATGCTAGTTGGAGAACTGTAGCTATGCCACCTATATGGAACTCTCCCTGGGATCTCCCCTGATGAGCTCCAGACAGTTTCTGCCTCCTCCTGACTGTATGACGGTTGGGGGAGGAGGATGGCCTTGCTGTTTGAAGGGGACTCCCTCTGAGACCATTTGGTCTGGCGGGTGGACCATCTCCGCTGATAAGAGACTTGTTTTCCCTGTCTCCTACAAATACCAAGGGCTTTAAACCCTGTCTCTACCCATATGCATTACTGGGGTTATAATGGCGAGATCCTGGTTGACAGTTTGGAGTATGGCCTGTTCCCTGCTGGCTAATCATATTGATGCCAGCATGGATGACCAGGCTGCCCAGCATAGGGTGATAAAAGCAAGCATGCACCCAGCGGGAATGGATTGAGCTTTCCTTTTTCTGGAACTCTGCCCCAGGGTGGCATGTAACTCATATGCAAAGTACTGTTCACCATTGAGTTTAATATAGATCTTTATTTAATGGTTGGATTGCTATTTTTATAATTGTGTTAATAGGCATGCATGTTGTTTATTATCCATGTTTATCCATGTTTGCCCCTATTTGACTGGGATGAGCAGGAGCCACTCTAGGCTTGCTCTAACCACTTAGGCTGGTGCACATATCTCCGGCAGCGAGTTGGAGTGCGCTTTCGACAATTCTATTTTTGCTAGCGTAGCTTGAGAGGCTGTGCCCTTCTAGCACAGCCTTTAAAAACGTTTTATTCTTCCCTCTTCTATCTAAGCTTTTCTTACTTCCCCTCAACGGAGACTGGTAGTTCACATTCTAAGCAGGGCTGGTGCAAGGATTTTTGACATGGAAAAAAAAGGGAGTCGCGCTAGAAAAATATATAATAAGTTGATAAGATACCAATGTGATATAGAAATGAATTGATAAAAATACCAATATAATGTGAACAACAATAGATTAATATTAATACCCGGGTCCTCACACGTGTAACGCGGTGACGTCAGAGCGCTGCCTCCCGACGTTTCGTCTCAACAGGGACTTGTTCACGGGATCAAGTCCCTGTTGAGACGAAACGTTCGGGAGGCAGCGCTCTGACGTCACCGCGTTACACGTGTGAGGACCCGGATATTCCGGGCACACGCTCCTTTACAGGCCGGCCGGCTGTGTTTTATGCTCGTTTTATATCCGGATTGATGTAAGTGCACAATCTGCTTTTATACAATAAACCTCCATACAGTATTACGTTATGTGCTCTCCTTGGTTTTTTCATATATTTTGGAGTATTGCATCGGGCTGGTACTAGTGAGGACTATTCGTTACTGAGGCTTCACTATTGGACGGATGATTGAACCTGTTCCTGCTGTGGAGATTGGATATCTGTTTTTCATGCTGTTTTAAAATTGATTTGCGGTAAGAGTCAGTGTTACTCGTGGGTGGAGGTCTCCTGTCTGGTACCAATCACTACGCTGTGGATGTGTCTAGCACCTTTGGGACTCACTGCTTCTTCATCACTTTATTTGGGACTGTGTTTATGTCTTCAGCCCATTTCCCTTTTTTTCATATACTACACTGTGGACTACCTTGATGCATTGACACTGCTATGAGGATTTCAGTATATGCCATATAAGTCTTCACTTATTAATCTATTGTTGTTCACATTATATTGGTATTTTTATCAATTCATTTCTATATCACATTGGTATCTTATCAACTTATTATATATTTTTCTAGTGCGACTCCCTTTTTTTTCCATGTATTTGTTTGATGTTGTATGACATCTTGAGACGCAGCTGTTACACATTTTGTTTATCTTGGTATGCGCAATATTTTCTTTGTTTTAAGGATTTTTGACACCCTAGGCAAAACCTAATTTTGCCGCCCCCCATTAGCTCCACCCCTTTTGCCCTGCCCATGTATGCGGCGGGGGTGGAGTTTTTTTGTGTCACCTCTCCACCTATTTCCTCAGCCACCTGCGCCTCTGGAACCGGCCTGAAGACAAAGAGTGGCAATACAGCACCCCTTTGCAATACAGTGCCTGCTTTACATCACAGACCTTTTTGCATCCAAGTTCCCCAATGTCATCAATTACCTCTTTCCCCCATTACATCAGTGTCCTCAGCCTCATTCCTTGAACCTCAGTCTCCTCCACAGCCCCTCTCCCCGCATACCAGTCCCCTCCACAGCCCCTCTCCCTGCATACCAGTCCCATCCACAGCCCCTCCACACAACTGCCCCCCTCCCTGTATAACAGACTCATTCACACAGCTGCCCCCTCCATGTATAACAGTCTCCTCCACACAGCTTCCCCCTCCCTGTATAATAGTCTCCTCCACACAGCTGCCCCCTCCCTGTATAATAGTCTCCTCCACACAGCTGCCCCCTCCCTGTATAATAGTCTCCTCCGTACAGCTGCCCCCCTCCCTGTATAATAGTCTCCTCCACAGCTGCCCCCTCCCTGTATAATAGTCTCCTCCACACAGCTGCCCCCCTCCCTGTATAATAGTCTCCTCCACAGCCCCTCACCCTGCATACCAGTCCCCTCCACAGCCCCTCTCCCTGCATACCAGTCCCCTCCACAGCCCCTCCACACAACTGCCCCCCTCCCTGTATAACAGACTCATTCACACAGCTGCCCCCTCCATGTATAACAGTCTCCTCCACACAGCTTCCCCCTCCCTGTATAATAGTCTCCTCCACACAGCTGCCCCCTCCCTGTATAATAGTCTCCTCCACACAGCTGCCCCCTCCCTGTATAATAGTCTCCTCCGTACAGCTGCCCCCCTCCCTGTATAATAGTCTCCTCCACAGCTGCCCCCTCCCTGTATAATAGTCTCCTCCACACAGCTGCCCCCCTCCCTGTATAATAGTCTCCTCCACAGCTGCCCCCTCCCTGTATAATAGTCTCCTCCACACAGCTGCCCCCTCCCTGTATAATAGTCTCCCCCACAGCTGCCCCCTCCCTGTATAATAGTCTCCTCCACACAGCTGCCCCCTCCCTGTATAATAGTCTCCTCCACACAGCTGCCCCCTCCCTGTATAATAGTCTCCTCCACAGCTGCCCCCTCCCTGTATAATAGTCTCCTCCACACAGCTGCCCCCTCCCTGTATAATAGTTTCCTCCACAGCTGCCCCCTCCCTGTATAATAGTCTCCTCCACACAGCTGCCCCCTCCCTGTATAATAGTCTCCTCCACAGCTGCCCCGCTCCCTGTATAATAGTCTCCTCCACAGCTGCCCCCTCCCTGTATAATAGTCTCCTCCACAGCTGCCCTCTCCCTGTATAATAATCTCCTCCACAGCTGCCCCCTCCCTGTATAATAGTCTCCTCCACAGCTGCCCCCTCCCTGTATAATAGTCTCCTCCACAGCTGCTCCCTCCCTGTATAATAGTCTCCTCCACAGCTGCCCCCCTTACCTCACACAGCAGGTAGAAGACAGAGCATGGCATGTCCGAGCAGAGGGCGGGAGATGTTCAACTCTCCATTTAACAGAGATGATTTGTTGCTAGGACCGCCCCTAGCAACCAATCACAGGCTTTTTAACTTAAAAAGTTTGACAAGCTCCTGCCTTCTGCTCGTACATTGTCTTCTACCTGCTGGATGAGAGCGGCGGCGGGGGAAGGAGGAATCACACAGGAGAGGAGAGAACACCCAGGCAGGCTGTTTTACAGGTTCACTGTCCCCTGCACATGAAACCCCCTCACCCCCCTCGCTCTCTTCAGCAGTGATACTCTGCAGCAAGCGCTGGACCTAGCAGTGCTGGGAGCGCAGTTTGCACAGAAAGCAGTAGCACAAATTAAACACCTCACTCCTCACCGACGCATGTAGCCAACATGGCGCTCCCTATTGATGTGCGCTCCAGGCCATCGCCTAACTTGCCTATTGGTATCGCCGGCCCTGATTCTAAGTTATGAATCGGGCAAGAAGCGTGGCCGGATGCTGGCCAAATCAGTCCAGGACCAAAAATTGGCAACTTAGATTCATCTTTGAGTGGTAAGAAAGTTATTCTAACCCAGGGGTCCTCAAACTATGGCCCTCCAGTTGTTCAGGAACTACAATTCCCATCATGCCTTGTCATGTCAGTGAATGTCAGACTTTACAATGCCTCATGGGATGTGTAGTTCTGCAACAGCTGGAGGGCCGTAGTTTGAAGATCCCTGTTCTAACCCAACAGATCTCACAAGAGTTTTGAGGATTTTATTCCTCTTTATACAATGTACCAGTACAATCCTTTACTCAAATTCAATCAGAATAATATCTTAACTTGTCTCAAATGCCCCAAATACATTCAGAGTTACAGAAAGAAGGAAACAATGTTTTGTTTTTCTCACTTCTAGCCCCCCTTCTAGACTCCACAAACTTCTCAAATTTGTCTTTTCAGATAAAGTAACAAATGTAAGACAGGAGATTGTGGAGGATCTTTTATTGTAACGATGTGACACTTTCAAGCTCTCCTTCATAGTCGGCGTGGCCAGGTCACTAATTTCCTAACAGCTGGTAGATGGCCTTCTATTACATCCTTAATGGATGCAACGGGCCCGTTCTGTCTAACCTCTCCAGCTGCCCCATTTTTTACATTCCTTACCGAACCCACAAGGCTTTGGCCATCAACTGAGCACTTTTGAGGAATACTGACCTGCTGAAGGTACATTGCCTCAGGTACTTTCTAAAACCTATAGCTTATTGATCACCCCCTCCAATGAACAAAGCATGCCGTGCCTTAGTAAATGGGAAAAGTACTTGAACCGTTCCCTTACAGCAGACCAACAAAACATTATCAGGTTTTCCCTTAAATCCTCGATATGTACAACGATTCAAGAAACCAACTGCAGTATTTTCATGAGGTGGTATTATACCCCCCACCAACTTCATAAATTCTTTCCCACTACCACCGATTGTTGTTGGAGATGCCAAGAGGGAGTTAAAATGCTGCTTCATATCTTTTGGTCCTGCCCTATAATCGAATACTTTTGGAAAGAAATCCGGAGAATTACTCAAAAGTTTACAGAGTATGAGGTTCCCTACGATCCAGCCTTTTTCATATTACATGTTTCAGGTTTGCAAATCAATTATACGTCATCTCCTGAATGCTACCAAATCTCCATTGGAAGAGTACACAGCCACCAACTGTAAGTCTTTGGCTTCAAAAAGTGGAAGAAATAACAAAAATGGAAGACCTAATCCTCACATCACATCACAAAAAACAAAAAATATTTTAAAACGTGGAGGTTGTGGAATATGTTCATCTGTTCTGACTGAGGAAGAGGCAGCTCCTTTTTGAATATGAACCCATTGGTTAGTTAACCGTCTTTAATCTTATTTGTAGCTTTATTTTCATTGAGTAGTTCTGCCTTACAGTTGCAAACCTCCCCTCCAATCCCCTTCCGAGTCCCCTGCCTCTCTTTTCAACTTTTGTCTTTCTCTCTTTCCCTTTTACTTCCTCTTTCTTCCTCTCTACCGCTGGTCTTTCTTCTTTATAATATATCTAAAAAGGGAAAATCTAAATGGGTAGCCCCATGTGATCCCCCAAATGGTCCATACTAAGAGGCCGTTTGGGCTTGATTAGAAATTTAGTAAAGTTAGTAAATTAACCAAATGCTAATTTTTCATTCGCAGCTTGTCTATACCATTTGGATTCAAGTACCGTTACTTGTTTCTGTACTAATGACTTGTTAAACTGGAGCTGCCTTTTCCAAGTTAAATAAAATATTTGAAAAAAAAAATGTGGAGCAGGAATAGAGCAAAGGAATAGGAAAAGGTCAGTAAGGCATGGAAGCAATAAACTATACAGCTCCAAAAGAAAGAATCCAATATTTCCATCATAAAAACAACACATTTTTATATGCATATCTTGTACATATCATGATCAAACACTATATACTGACCTGTAGTGCATATGTGTTGAAAGTGAAAACGTCTGCTTTATCTCCAGCTGAGATTACAAAAACGTCATCACTGTGGGAATCAGTCACTGTGATTGTGGACGAGGTGGGATCTTCATGGTGCATCTGCTGAGAAACATCTGCAGCTACATTAAAAAAAGGGTAAAGAGAGGGATGTTTGCCCTGCAGCCAGACATTATATTTCAGGAAAAAAACGTCAAGCAGGGAGCTTACACAATATTCTTTCAAAAAGCTTACTAAAAACATCCAAATCTTTTAGATTTCACAGCATAACGTATAACATTAAAGTTATATTATCTTCCAAAATCCTGACAATAACAGAACATGGAAATAGCACTGCTAGATCATCCAGGTTTAGGACATAACCTGGACATATTAAACATAGTAGTAGTTCTGCTCTTTAAAGTTACTTTTTCCCAATTAAATGCAAGAAAGGCCTCTGCATATCCAAATATTAGATGATTTGAAAAGCACTGCAGTAAATGTCCAGCTCTGTTGCCTTTCTGTGCTCATCTCACATCTGTAAAGGCTTTGTATGTTCTCCCCATGTTTGTGTGTGCCCCAAGCACAATCCAGCAACATGCTGAAAGGTTAACCGACAGCCAAGAAATGTTGTTGTGTGTGTTCTTACCTAGATAAAATAACCAAACAACAAAAATGTGTCTGTTGTGGGATTTAAAGCGGAGCTCCGCCGTTTAAAAAAATATTTAAAGCCAGCAGCTACAAATACTGCATCTGCTGACTTTTAATATATGGACACTTACCTGTCCTGGAGTCCAGCGACATCTGCAGCAGAAGACGAGCAATCGCTCATCTATCTGCTGCCCCCACCGCCATCCTCGGTGAGGGAATCAGGAAGTGAAGCTTTCCGGCTTCACTGCCCGATTCCCTACGGCGCATGCGCGAGTCGCACAGCGCCATCCTCACTGGTCCCCGCTGTGTTCTGGGAGCCGAGTGTTTCCCAGAACACAACGCGTAGTGGGCGGAAAGGGGCAAACTACCCGCAGAATCCCTGCAGAGAGGACTCCCGGAAGTGGGTGCAAATACCTGTCTTAAACAGGTATCTGCACCCCCCTGAAAGGTGTTAGATGTGACACCGGAGGGGGGAGGGTTCTGATGAGCGGAAGTTCCACTTTAGGGTGGAGCTCCGCTTTAATAAAAGGTGTATGGTTCTTGCCCAATCTTCAGTACTACAGGTGTCAAGTTCTTGAGAAAATCAACCGAGAGTAAACTACTGTGATATATATGAACCTGTTCTACTGTTGCTGGCATTCCCTTCACATCTCTATCTCATTTAACAGTAATTTGCTCAGTAACTGGTTCCTCAGGCATGGAGTATAAGAGGCAAGTGGAGTGTAATGATGCACCCTGTACTGAAAGCCAGGTCTTTCGACGACGCTTGCAGCAGATCAAGACACTGAACAGGAAAACTCAAGGTACTGTCTTCCACCTTACCTACACATATGCCTTTGCTTTTTGTTAGCCCAGCAGCTGGTTTGATGACATAGTACTGTACAAAGTTACCAGAGCACTAGCTCTCCCCACCTTGACTGGTAGACTCCAGAACCCTGTTATGAAGATCTTCTGTCACTACCAGCTGTAGTTCATTAACATCCAAGCCTGTATTTTGAATTCCATTCTGAAAAAATGACATATAGGCATCACAAACACACGTAGAAAGGAAAAAGGGAGTCAGTATAACGTTATTGCAGGTTTTTAGTGCTGTACAATTTATTGTCAAGTATCCCACTTTCAAACATTCTATGCATTAAGATGAAAAAAACTTTTGTGTGAAGCAGCTCCCTCAGTCCCCCTAATACTTACCTGAGCCTGTCTCAATCAAGCAATGTTGTAGGAGTGTCTTGGCTGCCGGGAAGATTCTCTTCTCGTTGGCTGAGATGGCAGTGCCATTGGCTACAACTGCTGTCAATCAAAGTCAGTGAGCTAATGAGGAGAGAGAGGGGGGCAGGGCCGAACTACGGCTCAGTGTCCGAATGGACACACAGAGCTGCAGCTCAGGTGCCCCCAAATCAAGCTGCTTGCTTTGGGGGTACTTAGCAGGAGGTAGGGGCCATGAGTAACAAAGAGGGACCCAAGAAGATGAGGATCAGGGCTGCTCTGTGTAAAAACACTTTACAGAGCAGGCAAGTATAACATGTTTGTTATTAAAAAAAAAATTAGACTTTAGTATCACTTTAATGGATCAAGTAAGCTGTCCACCCACTTAAAAAAAAAAAAAAAGCCTCCTACAAGTGTCTTCAATACCTGCAGCATTCTTTGCACACTTCTTAGGTTGATGTTAGAAGGGTCCTCCGAGTGTCAATTAAAAAAACCAAACAACATTATTAGAATATGCTCCAGCTTGTCTGCGGCCATGGCATGTCTCACAACATGGTAGGACACACTATGTGGTTGTAGTGTGTCATGCACTCAATTAGCTTTGCAACAACAGTTACAGTGGGTATAGAAAATAATCGCCCCCATTAAAATAATACAATTTTGTTGCTTTGCAGCCTGAAATGAAGACAGACGCAGTTTTTGTTTTATCCATTGTATTTACTCAGTGCAACTTGTAACATTCAAGTGAAAAATAGAACACCAACCAGGACAAGTCAGGACAAAATAAAAAAATAAAAAACAGACTCACCGAGTTGTAAAAAGGATCACCCCCTCCTAAAAATGACTCATACTCTTGAGCAGGTGTAGCTAATCATCTTCTTATGGGCACTTAAAGCCATTTGACTTTCAACTGTGATCAGCTGTGGTCATTTTAATTAGCTCAGCATGAAAAGAGATTCCCTGGAGCATTTCAGTCCCTGATAGTGCAACTGAAGCAAACAATCAACTATGGGTGGCAAGACACTGTCAAAAGATCTCTGGGATAAAGCTGTGAACAAGCACAAGTCAGGAGATGGATAGAAAAGAGTGGTGAATGTGAAGACAATACCACAATTTCACCAAATGTGGCTTGTATGTGAGGGTTGCAAGAAAAAAAGTCACTCCTCAAGAAAGGCCACATGAAGCCACGACTGGACTTTGTCAAAATGCACCCTGGAAATTCTGAGGCCAAATGGAAAAAGGTGTTATGATCAGATGAGACTAAAATTAAATTATTTGGCCTAAACCAAACAATATGTCTGTCTGGAGGAAATCCAATACAGCTCACCATCCAAATAACACCTTTCCTACAGTAAAGTATTGAGGTGGTAATATCCTGTTATGGGTGTTGCTCTGCAGCAGGGACTGGAGCACTTGTCAGGATAATAGGAAAATGGATGGGGCAAAATACAGTCAAAATCTTGAGGAAAATCTGCTGCCCCTGCCAGAAAAGTTGTCAATGGGAAGGTTTACCTTCCAAAATGACAACGACCCAATGCACACAGCAAATGTCCACACAGTGTTTTAAAGGAGAATGTCCTTGCATGACCTAGTCAGAGCACATGCTTAAACCCCACTGAAAATCTGTGGAATGACTTGAAGACTGCAAGCAACAGTCAGTCACCATCAAATTTAACTGAACTTGAGCAGTTCTGCAAAGAAGAGTGGGCAAATATTGCAAAGTCTAAATGTTAGTAGAGACAGATCCCAACAGACTAAAAGGTTGTAATTAAAGCAAAAGGTGGTTCAACAAAATATTGACCCAAGGGGGTGATCCTTATTCCAACTCAGCGATTCTGTGTTTTTGAATTGCTTTTATTTTTCTCTGACACAGTGTTAGATCTTTCACTTAGATTTTATAAGTTGCACTGAGTTAATAGAGCTGGATAAAACAAAAAACTGTGTCTCTTCATTTCAGGTTGCAAAGCAACAACATTTGATTTTAACCACTTAAGGACCGCCTCCTGCACATATACGTCAGCAGAATGGCACGGCTGGGCACATGTACATGTACCCAGCCGTGGGTCGCGGGTGCGTGCCCGCGACCCGGTCCGAAGCTCCGGGACCAGCGGACCCAATCGCCGCTGGAGACCTCTGCTTCCCCGTGCTTCACTGTGGCGGCTGCATCGATCGTGTCATCCCTTTTATAGGGGGACACAATCGATGACGTCACACCTACAGCCACACCCCCCTACAGTTGTAAACACACTTCAGGGAACACATAACCCCATCAGCGCCCCCTTGTGGTTAACTTCCAAACTGCAACTGTCATTTTCACAATAAACAATGCATTTTAAATGCATTTTTTGCTGTGAAAAGGACAATGGTCCCAAAAATGTGTCAAAATTGTCCGAAGTGTCCGCCATAACGTCGCAGTCACAAAAAAAATTGCTGATCGCTGCCATTATTAGTAAAAAAAAAATAATAAAAATGCAATAAAACTATCCCCTATTTTATAAACGCTATAAATTTTGCGCAAACCAACCGATAAACGCTTATTGCAATTTTTTTTACCAAAACTAGGTAGAAGAATACGTATCGGCCTAAACTGAGTAAAATAAATATATTTTTTATATATTTTTGGGGGATATTTATTATAGCAAAAAGTAAAAAATATTGTATTTTTTTCAAAATTGTCGCTCTATTTTTGTTTATAGCGCAAAAAATAAAAACCGCAGAGGTGATCAAATACCACCAAAAGAAAGCTCTATTGTGGGGAAAAAAGGATGCCAATTTTGTTTGGGAGCCACGTCGCACGACCGCGCAATGGTAAGTTAAAGCAACGCAGTGCCGAATCGCAAAAAGGGGCAAGGTCCTTTAGCTGCATTTTGGTCCGGGTCTTAAGTGGTTAAAAAGGAGGCGATTCTTTTTTATACCCACTGTATACTTCCAGTTCTATGAGACGCAACTCACCTGTGTCTAATCTTTATCCCTAATGAGTCCGCTGAGCAAAACCTGTAGCACCTGCTTGTTAAAATAATAAATGTGTAATCAATAGATTAGATTTGTAACACTTACCACCTGAGTTGTCACTTGTCTGACCCGGCTGTCATTTTGCTCTCTCTTGGGGCATATCTTCTGCCTATAAGGCCAATACATAACAAACAGCACTGTTATTTGTCTAACTTGAATCTCTATCTGGAAAAATAATTAAGATGGGTACTTTTTTTATCAAACATAATATTCCTGCATCATATCCTTATAAAACTATAAGCAAATCAAAAAAGTTAAATTGTTTTTTAAACACAGCAAAGAGAAATACTGTATATTTTATAGTATTTCCTAATGGTAATTTAACTACTGTATATATTATCAGGAGAGAACTGTTAAAGTAAAAGATAGAAAAAAAATATAATATATTATATATATTTTTTTTTTAAATAGAACTCTCTGCATTTTGATTAATGCGTTAAGGTGATTTATTCCCAAATAAATAATGCTTCCTGGGCGGCCAACAAACTATATATATATATATATATATATATATATATATTCTCCAATTCAAGCTAAACAGAGCTCTGAGAGGATTCCTGCGACCCACAATTCAAAGCATCTGTCTGTTCCTGTCATAACAATCTATTGATCGGCATCTGCTTTGAACTGTTAGATGCAGAGGGAATAATGGAATGTTGTACTTTGATTGGGAGTCAAGGCTTACATATATAAAGTGCCTTGAAAAAGTATTCATGCCCCTTTAAATTTTCCACATTCTTTCATGTTACAACCAAAAACGTAAATGTATTTTATTGGGATTTTATGTGCTAGACCAGTGATGGCGAACCTTGGCACCCCAGATGTTTTGGAACTACATTTCCCATGATGCTCATGCACTCTGCAGTGTATTCGAGCATCATGGGAAATTAAGTTCCAAAACGTTTCAAATATTTATTTGTAAAAAAAAATGAAAACCATTTATCATTTTTCTTCCCCTTCACATATTTGTGCCACTTTGTGTTGGTCTATCACATAAAACACATTAAAATTTTTGGTTATAACATCACAAAATATGGAAAATTTCAAGGGGTATGAATACTTTTTGAAGCATTGTAGCTAGGTATTTGGAGGGGGGGCACAAAATTTCCTCTGAAAAAAATACTGCGTGCACAAGCACTACGACATACCGTCTATTACACAACTCAAACATTAGTATTATACATGTTGTGTTTTTAACACTGCTCCCTATTGCTGACATAGAATATTTTATTCTCACAGAATGTTTCAGCGTTTTGGATCTAGGCTTCTTTTATTCCATCTGTCAAAAATGTGGAAGTATTGAGGTCATTGTTTTAGCAAGGTCACCAAACAATTGCAGCAAACATGAACAGGTTTTGTAACATTATTCAGAACATACGACTGTCTCCACTCTTTTCGCATTCTATGACGCAAGTATTCTATACTTACATTACAAGTGATAAGAATGTGATGACATTTTTGTATTGTTTCCTTAAAACTATCATTTTATGTTATAGATTGTGCTGCACCCTTTGTAATATTACCCCTGAAGAAGGATCTTTTCTGACTTTGAAACGCGTTGGGTATCTTTATGACAACTCTAAACAAATAGTTTAATGTAAAAATGTTGTAATGATTGTAATACAATGGTACTGCAGTCGATTTGCACATAGAGAAAAACATTGATTTACATTGTTTTATTGTCATTGATGTTAATAAAAGATTGGGATAATTGTTTACAATAAAAGTCAGTATTTTCCTATCTCTGCCTTTAAAGTCCAAATCCATTGGGGATTTTTTAACCTAAAAGACCAGTGTCAACTTTAGCCTTAAAGATTAATTTTAAAGTATGGATATTGTTACATAGTTACACTGGTCCAGCATGGATCAATGCAAGTATGCATATGCCATACCTGGCCGATCCCCCTGGAAGATTTACTGTAGTAGGCGCCCCAACTACAGTGATCCCTGCTAGCTTCTAAGTCCTAAGTCCTATGCCAAGCACCTGTCTTGCTGCATAGTGAACACAGTAGATCACCAATTCAGCCCAGGCACCATTAAGAGAATGCTTTTCATTTTCACATGAAAGGAAAGTATACTCTAACTGGATGAAGTGGATGGGAAGAGCAGTGACATCATGATCACCACCTCATCCAGTCAGAGAACACTTTGCATACCTTGAGAAAATGCAAAGCATTGTCTGAATGATGCCTCTGCCAAGTGAGCAGTACTCATGTGCAGGGTGGATAAAAGTCAATAATTAAAATAAAAATATCAGATTTTAAAATAAAAATCAGATTTTAAATATGTTTATCAAATTTATTTTAATAAAATGCTTTTGGAGTATAAAGAAAATAATAAAAATCTATCCATCTATCTATAGTTTTCTATTTATGATACATTAATAATTTAGATTATTCAGCATGAAATGGTGCTTAGTTAGGTAGCATGAGGCTGTATGTTCTGCAATATTTAAAATGTTGGTAAACTCATTCAATGAATCCAAGCTCTGAAAGCTGAGATAACATGCACTGCATTGATGCATTCTCACAATTTCATAGTAACCATGAGATAAAAAAGTTCAGGAATATTCCTTTATCCCATTGTTTTGCAAATCTTTTTACACTACAAACTGTATGATTGAATCGGTTATGATATCGCTTTTTTACTAACCCGACAGCTTAAGACAGCTTAATATTCTAAATAGGAAACCTTAATTTTGTTTGCAAATATTAAAGATTCTACTAGCAAAAATAAGTCCTTACATTTACAGAGCACCTGTCATTTCAGAACCATCATGGCAGGGCCTGTTAGTGGGCATCCACTTACCTGCTGCAGCCACGTCCCTCGTCTTGATGTGTCACTGCCGCATCACCAGCCGTCCCTTTAAAGTGAATGGGACTGTCAGTGAGTCAACAGGGGGTCAGAGGAGGAGCCGTTGCTCTTTAAAAATTATTAGTTGCTCTTTAACCACTTAAGAACCCCTTCATGCCGATATACGTCGGCAGAATGGCACGGCTGGGCACAATCACGTACCTGTACATGTCTCTAAGCCCAGCCGCGGGGTCGCGAGCGCGCCGCCGACGGTGTGCTCGTGACCCAGTCCGAAGCTCCGTGACCGCGAGACCCGATCTCCGCCGGTGTCCCGTGATCGGTCACCGGAGCTGAAGAACGGGGAGAGGTGTGTAAACACACCTTCCCTGTTCTTTACTGTGTTGTCAGTGTCAGTGATCGTCTGTTCCCCGATACAGGGAAAGACGATCAATGACGTCACACATCCAGCCCCGCCCCCCTACAGTTAGAAACACATATGAGGTCACACTTAACCCCTACAGTGCCCCTAGTGGTTAACTCCTAAACTGCAATTGTCATTTTCACAGTAAGCATTTTTATAGCACTTTTTAGTGTGAAAATGACAATGGTCCCAAAAATGTGTCAACATGGCGTAAAAAATTCAAAAGGCGACGCGGGAACGACGGCCATACTTAACATTGAGTAAGCCTCATAATAGCAGCTAACTATACGCCGGAAAAAGCCGAACGCAAACGACGTAAAAAAATGCGCCGGCCGGACGTACGTTGGCGGATCGCCGTAACAAGCTAATTTGCATACTCGACGCGGAATTCGACGGAAACGCCACCTAGCGGCCGCCGAAAAAATGTACCTAAGATCCGACGGCGTACTAAGACGTACGCCTGTCGGATCGATCGGAGATGCCGTCGTATCTTGTTTTGTAGATACAAAACAAAGATACGGCGTGCAAATTTTGAAATGATGCGGCGTATAAAGAGATACGCCGGCGTAATTCTTTTGTGGATCTGCCCCATTCAGTGCAATATGGTGACAAAGTGCCATGTGTAAGAATAAAGTGCAAGATGCAGAAAAAGTCCAAGTATATAGAGCAAAGTCCCAATAGTTGAATAAAATGATGCTCCAGTAATTGTGACTGACAATTGCAAAATTCATGTGTAGTAGTTTATCGTGCTTACGCCTCTCTAATTTAAAGTGTATATATAGTCAAACTTTTATTTTTAGCTATTGGCCGAGTAAAAATGGGATAAAACCCTCTGTCAAGTTCCATTTTGCTGTGTGTGTGTCCTATTCCTGTCATTTCCCTTCATTTAATATGCCGAAGACACAACGGGAAGTGAAGGAAGGAAGGAAGACTTTTCCAAATGAGGGAATCCTCATCTAGACAGCCGTTACCAGAACAAGTGTCCTTATTGGAAGATTTATCCCTTCCTCTGGCCCTGGGGGACAAATGTAAAATTCAGAAATTTCCATCACTTTTGGTCTCAGTGGCAATAGTCACCAGGACATGTAGAGATTGTGTATCTCTACAGCAGGGGCACACCAATAAAAAGCCAACTAAAGGTTCTAATCCTGCCACACTCTGCCCAGAACTAGAAAAAAAGGTTATAGCTTCACATACACTTTGAACGTGTGACTACTTGTATGTTACCAGTGTGTATGTTTGGCAAAAACGGTTACCCTTTGTACTAACCTATGTACCACTCTGAGATAAAAGACATTTGCCAAATACAATCCAAGTGGTGCGGCAATGCTCACTGCATACTGTCTTAAACCTATACTGTTATATGCAAACACAGCCAGTTGCACATGCTGCTTCTCACAATGCAGAGTATAGATAAATAACGTACATTACAGCAGGGCTCGACAAATCCCGGGCGCCAGGTCGCCATGGCGACTAGAAATAGGGTCCTGGCGACTTGGCTTGGAAGGGGGGGCAAAAAAAAAAAATTTTTTTTTTTTTGTGAGCTGGCGCCATCTGGTGGTGAGCCGTTGGTATTACAAGTTATTACCACCAGATGTGTAAGCTGGCGCCATCTGGTGGTGGCCGTTGGTATTACAAATTAAGCATTACAAGTTAAACATATATATATCTGTGTGTATGACTGTGTGTTCCAAGCGTGTCATGATCCTACGGGGTAAAATGACCGCACCAGCCAAGCAGACTCTGGCTGGAAAAAGCGCCCAGAGGCGATTCAGTTTGCATGAGTTGCGCTATACAAGTCATTCATTCATTCATTCAAACAGCAATTCTAATGTAATTTTTCACTGCCATCTTCTTCCCTCTAATATATTTTTTATCCCAACACCCTAGAGAATAAAATGGCGATCGTTGCAATACTTTGTCACGCCGTATTTGCGCAGCGGTCTTGCAAGCGCACTTTTTTTGGGAAAAAAATTACACTTTTTTTAATTAAAAAATAAGACAACAGTAAAGTTATCCCCATTTTTTTTAATATCATGAAAGATAATGTTACGCCGAGTAAATTGATACCCAACATGTCACGCTTCAAAATTACGTCCGCTCGTGGAATGGCGTCAAACTTTTACCCTTTAAAATCTCCATAGGCAACGTTTAAAAAACTCTACAGGTTGCATGTTTTGAGTTACAGAGGAGGTCTAGGGCTAGAATTATTGCTCTCGCTCTACCAATCGCGGCGATACCTCACATGTGTGGTTTGAACACCATTTACATATGCGGTCGCTACTCACGTATGTGTTCGCTTCTGCGCGCAAGCTCGTTGGGACGGGGCGCGTTTTCTGGCTCTTAACTTTTTTAGCTGGCTCCTAGATTCCAAGCAAATTTGTCAACCCCTGCATTACAGTAAAGAGCACACAGCCCTCTTATTACTTAGCCTTATTCAGTACTAAAAGATTGGTCAAAGCTTTCACTATTTGGAGTAAACCCAACTGACTGGTGGCTATGGTGCACCCCATTTTCATTACTTCACTCTGCAAGCCACACTGTTTATGCCTGAAAACAATTCTAAAATGTCATCAGAAGTAGTAGTCAATACACATACATTGATGCTTTGTACTAAAAGGAGCTTGTAACGGGGCCTCCGATTTGTCAAAATGTATACTTTCTGAAATATGAAAGGATCACTCATATAGACAAAATAAATACTGAGAAATAGGCCGAGAATGATGGCATTCCACGAGTGGAATTCTTTTGGTCCTTGGTTCTGTACAACGACATTACCCACAGAGGATGAAGGAAGGCATTCTTTTAGACTAGCTAACGCTGGCCAAATAAGGTTAGAATTTCTGGCTAACTAACAAATGACCCTTTCAGATACAACACACAGTAAACAAGGCAGAGTCCAGTATCTCTTTGTAAGATATACAGATGAGCCAGAAAAGACAATAACTGGCAGCACGGACTATGCCCTCTATATGCCTCCTTGGTAGTCTGCTTAAACCCAATGGCTTGTGAGAAAAACACACAGCTAAGTGCAATACACTAAAGTGGATGCCTTGCTGCCAACTCTGTTTTATCATTACAGAGTCATTATATTTGTGTCATTGACTAGAAAATTATTGGCCAATTGTGATATGTGCCCAATGTTTCCATGACTACATAAAACGCGAAAACAGAGGAAAATGTTGTATATGATCTTGTACAGAAACACATTTAACAGATGGCAACTCATTAAAATAAAATTTGATCAATTATGTAAAATCAGCAGAATTATAAAGTCACAGAAAAAGAGAAGACCTTTAAACTTCAGCACACATATGGCAAAATCTGGATATTTGCCACCTAAACCACATGCCAGACGAAGCAGGAAACCACAAAAAAGATTACAGGGTACCTTTCCATTATCCTAGGGTTATTATCCAACTGATTTTGTAATGGGCAACCCTCTTCTAAATTTGGTGATGTGAAATCTGGCAATAGTGAGCCTCCACCCCCTAGAACCTGTACAAAGGTCAGAAAGGCAGGGTTTTGATGTCCGAGTCAGCCACTCTTACGACTGTCACACCAGTAAAATCTGGTGGCCAAATATTGTTGACATGGTTCTTCGGGTAACACTTGCTTGACTGATGCTATCCCCTGAGTTTTTCTTTTTCTGTGCCAATATTTTTGTGATTCTCTTGCCGTTATGTGCTTTACTAATCAAGGAATGTCAAATTGGGAACTCCCAAAGACATCACCTTCAGAGAAAACGTTCAGGTGAAAAGGATTTGCAGAAAAGGGCACAGTATGACATTATACTTCTATGGCTCCTGAATAGCGTAACATTTACAAATTTCGATAAAAAGTTTTCTTGCTCATAAATGTGGACACAAGTGTGGGAGCTGCAGTTCAGAAATGTGCAGCTCACACCTAGAACACCAGCGACTAGTAGATGGACCACTTTGTCTTGGAAAGCAATATGTATCTAAGCAATACTGCTCCAAAGGCTACCAGCAAGCATTTATAATCTAGCTGGTATTACCTAACTTTCTCTCTTATATAACACCTGACACCTAACACCCTTGAAAAGAAGGGTGAACAATGTAATGACTCAATTGACAAAAGCAAGCTAGCAACAGCAGTAGCAAGAACTTTTTGTCGGACTTGTGAAATCTACCAGCATGCACAATCTTTCCTTCATTGTCATGCTTTGTAACGAGACCCTTGCTCGCTCGGTTCCGCTCTCCCGACACTCCTCTGCTACTATTGTATCAGATTGCAACGTCTGATGGTTTGGTCATCCAAGGCTCCGGGATCCGAACTACAGCTATGTGCCGTTCGGAATTCATTAGAACAAAACACCAGGCAGGCTGTATGTAAGTTCAAACAGGAAGACCTTTATTGGAAGCACACAATACACTATTATACAGAATTTGGAACATCCCGCCCCCAACAACCGCTTTCCTATTGGTCAATTGTAAAGTACATGCAGTTCTCCTTCAGGTCCTCTTAGCCATGCAAATGAGGACTTGAAAATGAGTCAGCAGGGATTGGTCTGATAGCTTGAATAGAAGGACTGCTATGTGTAATGAGACAGAAGCCCCAGGGGGGCAATCAATGTACACAATAGCCAGACACAGAACAATGGAGCTGTCTGGAGCCTTAAGACAGAGCAGAAGACCCCCCCACTGTGTAACAGATTTCAAGGAGGAACACTTCCGCATTCCAAGGTCCATGACAATACTTCCCCTGGGAAACAGTCCAACAGCCACAGTGGGACCCCGAGCGGGTCAAGTCGAGGATGTTGGAAAAGTAGTCTTAAGGTTCCAGGTCTGTCTGCCGGGGTAACCCCTCCCGTCTCAGTGCCAGCATGTCCCGGGTCCCCAGTATCTTTTCTGGCCCATAGTCTGTTGGTAGGAGGCCCGCCCCCAGTCCCTTCCAAAACACACAGTGACAGTGGGTTCTGGGAATTGGAGAAGGGAAGAGTCACAGGAGAGCAAAGGAAAGTTGCAGAGCTGGAGGGGGCTGGATGAAGGCCGAGATAACAGGAGACTGCAGAGATCCATGAGTATTCATCGAGAGAAGAGAAATGTGCCGGCAAGCAGTGGTGTGTGTGTGTGCCTCTGTTTAAATCCAGGAAGTGAACAGGCAGCAGTTTCAGCTGCCAAAAAGTTAAAATGGCTGAAGCCAGACTCAGTGGAGGGAGATTTCTGCAGCATATTTGGCAAGTACAGAATCACAGTATATATATATATATATATATATATATAAAATAATATGCAAAAGTGGTTGGAGGGAAGCGTCAGAATGGAAAAGATGTTTTTATTACAAATTTTGTAAGCAGACTGTAGTTCCTCTCTAAATCTAATGCTTTTATCAAGGCCAAATTGAAAAACTTAGAAACTAGGTCAAGTCAGCGTTCACAAATGAGAATGTGTGGTCAAGAACATTTATTTGGGATGCTATTTTTAAATTCAAAATGCCTTGGATCGCAAACTTTTAAGCACCAAGAAGACTCTGAAACCATTGATCTTCCTGCGGAATATAGGACAGATGTTAGGACACACTTAGTATGGGACAAATGTTAGGATACTAAGTTACCAATAGACATGTGGTGATGTGGAAGATTCAACTGCTGCATTATGGGAAGGCTGTGTGACATCATTGGCACCTAGTAAAACAAGTTGAAAGTTGTAGTATAAGGTGTGGATATGGCAGGCCCTACCACTTACTCTCATTGGGAGGGTAAACTTATTTAAAATTATATTCTTCCCTAAATTCCTATATATATTGTCCAATTCCCCCATGTATCTGCCAAAAAAGGTATTGACTTTATAGGGTTCCCATACTCCCAAATTATCATTAGCTACTCTGAAACTGCCGTTGGCTTTGGGAGTTTGGCGATACCGGATCTGAGAGTTTACTATTTTGCATCTCAACTGCTGCATCTCCATTGGCAGTTATTTCCCCAAACTCCGAATGCAAAGGTCAAGGCTGAGGCGGCGGTGATGACGTCGTATGAAGCCTTGCTCATCATGCTCTACAAAGGGAAGGGGGAAAACTAATTCCAACTTTGTTTAATGACACAAAAGGACCAATACCAAAGAAGTGGCTGTGCCCAGACATACCAAATATAAACAACTGGTTTGAACGAATTGAATATTACAGTAAAATGGAATACTTATTTAGCTGAGAAATAGGGCAATCCGAAAAATATAGGAGTACTTGGGGAAGATGGACAGAATTTAAGATATCGGAGAAATATCTTAAAAAAATTACGGAAGATGGCAGGGATTGAAATAAGAAAGTGAAGAGAACAAACCATTCGGTGGGGAAGGGGGAGAAAAAGGGTAGGGTAAGACTAGAATAGAGGAAAATAATCTTGAAAACAAGAAATAGTGGGAAAGGGGGTATTCAGATTTCTAATTTAATTTTATTTTGAATATTTTGTACGCAGAAATATATATATATATATATATATAATGAAGAAATACCACTTGATGTGAAACTGGGATCGAGACAGAAAATTAACGTAAAGTTGAATAAGTCTCTTGACCAGAATTCTCTAAAGCGGAAAAAAACAAAAAAAGGGATCATAGTAACTGTAGTAGTCAAAAAACAGATAGGGCCGGATTCAGGTAGGGGCGTGCATTGTTACGGCGATGCTGCATATCGTATTTATGCTACGCCGCCGTAAGTCAGAGAGGCAAGTGCTGTATTCACAAAGCACTTGCCTCCTAAGTTACAGTGGCGTAGCGTAAATGGGGCCGGCGTAAGCGCGCGTAATTCAAATGAGGATGAGGGGCGTGTTTTATGTTAATTTTGGGTGACCCGACGTGATTGACGTTTTTCCCCGAACGGCACATGCGCCATCCGTGGAATTTCCCAGTGTGCATTGCTCCAAAGTACGCCGCAAGGACGTCATTGGTTTCGACGTGAGCGTAAATTACGTCCAGCCCCATTCACGGACGAGTTACGCAAACGACGTAAAATTTTCAAATTTCGACGCGGGAACAACGGCCATACTTAACATTGGCTACGCCACCTAGGGGGCATCTTAAATCTTTACGCGGCGTATCTCTTACGGAGACGGCGTATCTTTACTGCGACAGGCAAGCGTACGTTCGTGAAGCGGCGTATCTAGTAATTTACATATTCTACGCCGAAATCAACGAAAGCGCCACCTAGCGGCCAGCGGAAAAATTGCACCCTAAGATACGACGGCGCAGGCCGTCGTATCTTAGCTAGGTTTAAGTGTATCTCAGTTTGAGCATACACTTAAACTTATGACAGGCTTAGATTCCGAGTTACGTCGGCGTATCTACTGATACGCCGGCGTAACGGTTTGTGAATCCGGCCCATAGTGTATATGAAAAGAAATCTGGCAATAAAAATATGTAGGCCACAATTTCTAAACCCTAAATGTTAGCTACTTGGCTTCTGCACTGACACTTTGGCTTCAGTAGTGCTGGTCCCTGACTCTGTATAGAAAAAGGATTTCTGATTTTGGTGAGACTCATTTGTTGAATGTGTTTTCAAGGTCTGTGACTCAAAGACTGAAGCTAGATGTTGCCAGGCAACTAGCATTTTCAAAACGAGGTCAGGGATGGCAGCCTATGTGTATATTTCTCTTATGACAGGTATACTTTTTCCATAATCAAATTTTTGCTTACCGTTACAATGTTATGTCATTTCCTCTAGCAAGAGAGAACGTCTGGTTTCAGTGAATATTTGTCTGGAGTTCAAAACTACATTTTTTGTAAAATTAAATAACAAGCAGCATGAATTATGCAATCCATGGAAAGGCAACACTCTGTTTACACATGAAGGCCTTCCTTGTAGCTTTCAAAAGCAGCACAAAAATGACTCATGCTGAACAAAACATAATTAAATGTATAATTACCCAGTATGTCGTTCAATGAATATTATATACAGCATCTCACAAAAGTGAGTACACCTCTCACATTTTTGTAAATATTTTATTATATATTTTCATAGGACAACATGGAAGAAATTACATTTTGCTACAATGTAAAGTAGTGAGTGTACAGCTTGTATAATAGTGTAAATTTGCTGTCACCTCAAAATAACTCAACACACAGCCATTAATCTCTAAACCGCGGGCAACAAAAGTGAGTACACTCCTAAGTGAAAATGTCCAAATTGGGCACAAAGTGTCAATATTTTGTGTGGCCACCATTATTTTCCAGAACTGCCTTAATTAACCCTCTTGGGCATGGAGTTCACCAGAGCTTTACAGGTTGCCACTGGAGTCCTCCTCCATGACGACATCATGAAGCTGGTGGATGTTGGAGATCTTAAGCTCCTCCACCTTCGGTTTGAGTATGTCCCACAGATGCTTAATAGGGTTTAGGTCTGGAGACATGCCTGGCCAGTCCATCACCTTTACCCTCAGCTTCTTTAGCAAGGCAGTGGTCATCTTGTGTGTTTTGGGGTCGTTATGTTAAACTTCAAGTGACCAGTATAAATGAGTGAGAGCGATAACACCAAATTGAACACACTTGCTCCCCATTCACACTTGAGACCTAACCAACACTAACAAATGACTGCAACCAGATTGCATGGTACTTCAGTACCATGTGATCCCAGCAAAATATCACATCAATAAATTGCACCATAGTAGGTAATTTTCTCAAAATTAAAAATAGAATCTTACCTATAAGACAAGCAAAGCACCAGCACCAAGATGAAAATAAATGAAATTGCAGCAGCAACCACAGCTAGTAGCACAATATTTTCCCTTGCACGGCTCTCCTGAACACCCAGTGCAGTCACCAGTGACTGGTTATGGTAAGTGAAGAGAAGGGCAAAACCTCGGCCACGGTTGGTGGTTGTAATTAGCTCCAAAACCACCTCAGTCATTTCAACAGGAGACCCAAAGGTCAGATTTTTGTTTAGGGGAGAATCTGATCCACAAAAGCGTGAGGAGTAAGTGACAAGGTCGGTGATGTAGAGGACATCCAGCGGGCAAACATCCAGCACTGGAGGCAAAGTAGTGAAGGGGTCAGTTCCAATGTTTATAGATGGGGATGTTGCATCTTCACTCACCTGCTGAAAGACATTTGTTGTTACTTTAGAAGTGGAGGCCAGAAGATTCATAGGTTTGTTGTAGTTTGGAGAAGGCCCATCAGAATTCTGTGTAACTATAGAAAGCAGCCCTGTTCGTGGTGTACCTGGCCCTTCACTCAAAGTATTTTGGTTGCTGTTCAAAATTTGAGATTTTAATATGGACTTTATGCCATTGTTCATCCCATCCCATCTCTCTGGAGTAATAACCTTGTTAAAGGCCTCATATGGGTAATCCGACTGTTCTGATGAAACCACTTCTAGATCATTTGGCAAAGTAGTTTGTTCCATAGCTCTTTTGTGAGCTAAATGGTAACTAAAGTCAGAAGATGAAAAGCCGGTAGCTGGATCACTCTCACTTGTACTCTCATATATGTCAAAGTCCAGAGTTTCCATCTCTATGCTGGAGCCAGGAGGTATGAAAATCTGCCACAAACAATGAGAGCCAGGAAGGTAGTTGTTAGGGAAGCCCGGAGACATTATGAGGTCTTTACCTGTAGGGTCCATGACAGCACCACATCCATAATACACCTACAACATAAACAGAAGGTTTTTTAACATTTGACATTAAAAAAATCATTATAACTTTGAGTAACTAGAATTCAATACAGCCAGCAGAAGGAATTTGATGTATAATGTACTGTATGAGTACCTCCCCATTTAACCGGTCAGTTTTGATAAGTAAAGAATGAAATAAATGTTTATGATAACATATCAGATTAATGCAAACCTTTTCAGGAGATCAGTTTTAGCTTGTGTTTTCCCTTGGCATCATAAAATAAAGAACTGCACATAAACAATTTGCAATATAGCTTCATATTTGTGCTGCAATAATAAACACAAAGCCCACTGATCACACCACAAAAGAGCATTCCAAGCATCGGATGTGTCCGTTTCATTTAAGGGAACATCTCTTTCATCTAACAAAAATAACTTTCACTGGCAAAAGTGGGAACAAAAATGCAGGACTTAAAAAGACATCTGGTTAACATCTACAATATGGGGAATGCATTTAAAAAATAAAACTGTCAGACTGGCTGGTTATCTGCTTAGACAAATGGAAAACTGGCATTGCTACAGAGAAAAACAGAAGAAATCTTCACATATTACCCCAGATAATATTGTTCCTACTGTGTAGCAATGAACCCAAACATGCAAAGTGCACAGTTACAAAGCCACCAAGGGGAGCCGGTGACAAGCTGTGTTTGACTGGACAGATTCCATTACAGAGAATTAAGTAATCCCAGCTCTGAATTCATGAGGAAGTGCAATTTAAAAAGTACATTTAAAGTATTATTCAACAATGTGCTAAAACATTTTACCCTTGTGCTACTTTACAATATCCCAACAGGTTTAAGGCAATTTAAAGGTCAGTTCCATCCACAACTAACGTCTAATTTTAGATGAACACAAGGGAGTTCAATCACTTTGTAATAGTTGGAGAAGTTGGGCAGTCATTAAAATCAAATATTGACTGAAAAAAATATCAAATATTGCAATTAATGAGATTGGGTATTTGAAAAACCCAGGGTTTAAAGTTGTCCTTATGTAAAAAGTTTTTTTTTGTTTGATAGAACAGAATTGTGTTTTTTTATATAAACCAAAAATTATCAAACCTATTCAACTTATTCAATTTACATCAAATCCCTGTACCCATCAGGTTTGTGCCTTTGGTATCTCCCTGTTGCCCTCTGTGAGCCCTGGTTTGCCGCTACAGCCGTTTTGTTTGAGTCCGCTGTGACCACCTTTCTAATTGTGAAAAATACCAAGATTACTTACCATAAGCAATAATTAGGAGGTGAACGTTTTCACCACCGTTAATTACTGTTTGAATTCTGTGATTGGCATGCCTGGGAATCCCCTCTATATACTTTTCCTGCAATGATGTTGTGCACTACTATGTTTTGAAGGAAAATGTATCTGTGAGTATTAAACACTTGAAACACTTTATCATGCAATTTCAGTCTTTTTTTTTAATCCAAGTCCAATTACTGTATTTATGTTTACTTAAATATCAAGTTTATATTTATATATATATATATATATATATATATATATATATATATATATATACACACATACATACACACACATTATATATATATATATATATATATATATATATATATATATATATATATATATATATATATATATATATACATACATATACACACACACACACACACACACAAAAACACACACATTTCCTTTTCAAATAGAAATATATCGGCATGCTCCTACTTTAAACCTAAGAAGGAAATAAACATGCCAGAAACAACAGAAAAATCATTTTTGCCGTTATCCGAAACATGTCGGTTATGGTCTAATCACAATTCTTTCTATACTTGGATGTTTAAAAAGTGTAGCGTGTTGACAATCAGTAGCAGCTGTGTTTCTAGCTTTTTGTTCCTTTTCATGTTTTTAATGTTCATGTATAATTAGAACTTTCTATATGGAATAAAAAAAATTTTTTTTTACTTTTTTGCATTCTCTTCTTCATATGCTGGTCTGTTTCTTGCCCATATTATCCATGGGGCACCCCCTACACACACAATTATCAAACCTAAATTTTCTATCTATCTTGATAATCTAGAGAGCAAGTAATGTCCCCTTTGCTAAATAGCAGATCTAATCACCATAAAGACCTCTGTTCATCTTTATGATGAAGGCAGATTACCGCAGGGCACACCACGTCAGCATTGGTCTACTGATCTGCAGACCAGCATTGACAGGAGATGAACCCTGCGGTAACCTCCATTCATCATGAAGATGAATAGAGGTTCATAGGCAGTTCCTATATGACAGTACTTAATTTTAATCCTGATTGTGCTCCTAAAACACAGCTCAAAAAGTGATTATCCCTTTTCCGTTTAAGGCCCCCCTCCCATTCTAATATAAAGTTCCTGGGCCTAGCGCTTACCCACACAGACACCAAGCACTAAAATGTAAAAGGGGAGAAGGTCACCACTCTACTGGATACTTTCAATAGCTCCTTTAAAAGAAACATGTACTGAGAGAATATGAAGGCTGCCATGGCTAACCTATCCCTCTGAAAATTAGAGATGTCTGGCTACCATGCTGATTTAATGGCTTCAGCACTTTGAGGCAATGAACAGGTACAAGTAAGCAAATCAGAAACACTGACTTTTTTTTTTTTAAATACGGTTTGAGTTTTTTTGGGAAAAATAAAATAAAAAAATGTTACAAAATAAAGCCACTGGGCATACCCCGGCTTGGGTAACATACATTGTAACTATTCTATAAGTTCTAATACATCTATTGAAACTACTACAACCTTAAACTGCTCATGCCATCAGATGGAAGGAATACAGAGAAGGATAACGGATCTTATGCTTCAGTTGATCACTTCAGTGAGGGAAGGTCAGGTTAGGGAAAATGCATCTAGGTGTACAGTATTATACAGTGTATACAGTGTACAGTACATGACAGTATTAAGCAATATTGGGTCTTCACCGCTACAAGGCAAGTAAACAAACTTAGGGATCTAGATCCTATTATGTTGCGTTTGTGGCGTCTCATTCCAACCACACTTGCCAGAATTCCTCAAACTTAGCTGGGCAGCATCTGGCGAGATAGGCCGCTTTGTATAATGGCACCGCCAAGTTGATCAAGGATTTCCATGAATTCAAAGTGGGTACCTCTGGTTGTTTCCATTTTAGTAAAGCTTTCCTGGCATAAAATAGGAGTCCTAATTCTGGTCGCTTGGCGGTGAGCCAGGGAGCCCACCAGGCCCCAGTAAGCAGATTGACACATTCAGCGGAACATGGATCATGAGTAGGGATGAGCTTCGCGTTCGACTCAAACCCACGTTCGACTCGAACATTGCCTGTTCGATTGTTCGTCGAAATTCGAACAAAACGGGTTGTTCGCTCCAAATTCGAGTGACGCGCCATGGCCCATAATTCACTGCGGCATTGCGCGCTGATGATTGGCCAAGCATGCACTATGACCCGCTTGCTTGGCCAATCACAGCGCACAAAAAACGGAGAGCAATAATTGGCCAAAGCCAGAGTGGCTTTGGCCAATTATGGCTCAGGGCTTTAGCACACGCCCCACACTATAAAAGGCCTCCTGCTGGGCGGCCTTGTGTAGTGTGTTCCAGCGCTGGTTAAAGATCAGACAGAGAGAGAGAGATTGTCTTTTTTTCTAGCTAGATAGAGCAGGCAGGCTAGTTAGTTAAATTTACAGTGTGTAGAGGATATATATATATATATATACATCCCAGGAGTTGTACATATATTTATACACTGTATAGTATAGTTAGATTAGTCCTTCCTAATCTGTCAGGCAGTTGATTGTGCTAGCTGCAGTGTTCTCACGTGTTGTATAATATTGCGCCTGTGCTCAGTGCAACTAAACCCACTTGATGGATAGTGCAAGTGTACTGCTCATTCATTTGCAACTACACCCACTTGTTGCATAGTGCTAGTGTGCTGCTCATTACTTTGTGATTGTGCTAGCTGCAGTGTTCTCACGTGTTGTATTGCCTGTGTGCTCAGTGCAACTAAACCCACTCGGTGGATAGTGCAAGTGTGCTGCTCATTCATTTGCAACTAAACCCACTTGGTGCATAGTGCAAGTGTGCTCATTACTTTGCACCTTAACCCACTTGGTTTAAAGTGCAAGTGTGCTAATTACTTTCCACCTAAACCCACTTGGTTTATAGTGCAAGTGTGCCAATTACTTTGCACCTAAACCCATTTGGTTTATAGTGCAAGTGTGTTCATTACTTTGCACCTAAACCCATTTCTTGTATACTGCAAGTGTGCTCATTACTTTGCACCTAAACCCACTTGGTGTATAGTGCAAGTGTGCTAATTACTTTGCACCTAAACCCACTTGGTGTGTACTGCACGTGTCCTCTGCAGTTTGCACCTAAAGCTACGAGGTGTGTGTACTGACTTTGTCCTCTGCAGGCCATTATAATGTCTGGAAGGACAACAAAGAGAGGCAGAGAGTCATGAGGGCAAGTAGGCTCTGCATCTAGAGGCAACAGTGCTGGTGGTGGACACGGTGCATCTTCTTCAGCACGTGACCGTTGCACACGCTCGTCCTTTTCGGGAGCTGGCCGTGTTGAGCCTCAACATGCAGACAAATTGGTAGAGTGGATGACCAAGCCATCCTCATCCTCGTCCTCATCCTCTCTCACCCAGGCTCAGGGTACTTGGCAAATTAGCTGCCAAGGCGTCCTCTTCCCTCTGCTCAATGGCATCACTAACTCCTTCCCTAGTCTCATCATGTCCTCCTGAGGAGTCCCCCAAACTCTTTCAACACAGTGTTGGGTACATGCTGCATGAAGATGCGCAGCATTTTGAAGGCTCCGATGATGGAACACAGATAGAGGAAGGCAGTAATGTGAGCCCAGAGAGAGGGGGTGCCCAAGAGGGACAGCAATCTGGCAGTCATGTTCCCCCAGCTGCAGCATACTGCCAGGTTTTCGACAGTGATGAGGAGGGAGGGGATGATGAGGTCACTGACTACGTGGGTGCCTGATAGGAGAGAGGAGGAGGAGGAGGCACAGGCACATCTCCAAAGAGGCAGGATGCCCTCCAGGGCACAGCTTAAGGGCAGCACACCAACTGCATTACATTGCAGAGCTACGCCTGTGCAGGGCGCTGCTGTGTCTCAGCGTTACTGCAAAAGTTCTTTGGTGTGGTCCTTTTTTGAGACATGTGCATCAGATTGCACCGTTGCTATTTGCAACATATGTCTCAAGCGTATCTCGCGTGGCCAAAACATCACCCGCTTGGGCACCATATGCTTGACCAGACATATGTCGACCTGCCATGCAGTTCGTTGGCAAGCATACCTGAAAGACCCACACCAAAGAACAAAGCGGACCTCCCCTTGCCCCTCATCAGCTGGGATCTCTAACCCCACTATACCCTCAGTACTCTCTGAAGCCTGCACTGATAGGACTGAAGGTGTAGAATTAGGTGTGTCACAACCTAGTAGTACATGCAGGCAATCTACTATCGGTACACCGATGACAGATTGTACCAGCCAAATTTCCCTGCCCCAGCTGCTGCAGCGCCAAAATAAGTACTCTCCCAGCCATCCACATGCCCAGCGGTTGAATGCTAGCTTAGCGAAATTGCTAGCACTTCAACTGCCTTTTCAGTTGGTAGATTCTGCCCCCTTCCGTGAGTTTGTGGAATGTGCGGTACCTCAGTGGCAAGTTCCCAAACGCCACTTTTTCTCACGGAAGGCGATTCCGGCTCTCTACCGCCATGTGGAAGGCAATGTCCATGCCTCGCTGCACAGGGCGGTCAGTGGTAAGGTGCATATTACCGCTGACTCATGGTCCAGCAGGCATGGACATGGACGTTACCTCTCTTTCACGGCGCATTGGGTGACTCTACTGGCAGCTGGGAAGGACTCAGGGCAAGGTACAGTAGTGTTGGAGGTTGTTCCGCCACCACGCCTCCAAAACACTACTGAGGTTCTGTCAGCTCTGCAGGGGCATGCTCAGAGGTGGTTGACGCCATGCCAGCTTAAGCCAGGAATGGTGGTTAGCGACAATGACACCAACCTCCTCTCTGCCCTGCGACAGGGACAACTGACCCATGTGCCCTGTTTTTCTCATGTTCTGAATTTGGTGGTGCAGCGGTTCTTGGGCAGGTACCCGGGCTTACAGGATGTCCTGAAGCAGGTCAGGAAAGTCTGTGTGCATTTCCGAAGGTCATATAATGTCACTGCTCGGCTGACAGACCTCCAAAGGGAATACAACCTGCCCAAGAACCGCCATGTGGCATGCCCACCAGATGAAACTCTACATTGGCCATGCTGCAGCGGCTGCACACACAGCAGAGGGCCATCAATGAGTACCTGTGCCAATATGGCAGCAGAACTGGGTCAGGGGAGCTTGGTTTTTTTTCACCACGCCAGTGGGCCTTGATCAGGGATGCATGCACTGTCCTGTCACCATTTGAGGAGGCCACAAGGATGGTGAGCAGTGACAGTGCATGCATCAGTGAGACTGTCCCTCTTATTCACATGTTGGAGCACACGCTACGTGGAATAATGGACAGGGCCCTTGAGGCAGAACAGAGGGAGGAAGAGGAGGACTTCCCTACCTCTCAAGGCCCCCTTTATCCAGACAGTGGTCCTGCTTGCCCACCTAGCACACACAGAAGGAGGACAAGGAGGAGGAGGAGGATGATTGTATCATCAGCATGGAGGTGGAGCCTACCACTCAGCATCAGCAGCAGTCTTCAAGGGATCATTTACAGTCTCAAGGAACCCATGGACTTTTACGTGGCTGGGATGAGGTGGTTGCGGATCCTGTCATCCTCAGTGACCCAGAGGACTGTGCCCCGAATGCCTCAGCAAACCTACGCTGCATGGCCTCCCTGATCCTGCAAAGCCTGCGTAAGGATCCTTGTATTCGTGGTATCAAGGAGAGGGATCATTACTGGCTGGCAACTCTCCTTGATCCACGTTACAAGAGTAAGGTTGCGGACATCTTCGGGAGCCCTTGCAGAAAGGTCTGTGCAACGCGTTCCCAGAACCTGAGGGATTACCAAATCCTGGTCCTGGACAACGTGTTGCTGAGGCTTCGGTGAGTCACAGAAGGAGCGGTGGAGAAGGTGGCCGTCTGACCGGTGCGTTCAGACAATTTTTTAGTCCGCAGCCCCAAGGTATGACCGGTTCCAGCAACCATCGCCAGCGTCTGGTTTACATGGTGCGGGAATACCTAGGGGCAAGAAAAGACTTGGACACCTTCCCCACCGAAAATTCTCTGGCTTACTGGCTCTTGAGGATGGATCACTGGCCAGAGCTTGCACAGTACGCAATTGAGCTACTGGCTTGTCCTGCATCCAGCGTTCTTTCAGAACGCACATTCAGTGCTGCTGGAGGCTTTGTGACCGATCACAGGGTGCGCCTCTCCACCGACTCCGTCGATCGACTGAACTTCATAAAAATTAATCAGGCTTGGATCAACACCAGCTACCAAGCACCTGATGCTAATGTAACTGAATAATTTTTTGGAAGTGTCAGATCCCTTGGAGACTGCCTATGCTAATGCTGAGTGACTATCCTGTTATGCCAGGGGTCTTCAAACTATGGCCCTCCAGTTGTTCAGGAACTACAATTCCCATCATGCCTAGTCATGTCTGTGAATGTCAGAGTTTTACAATGCCTCATGGGATGTGTAGTTTCCGTAACAGCTGGAGGGCCGTAGTTTGGGGATCCCTGTGTTATGCTGTCTGAATATCCTTTTCCTCCTCAATGATCTTGCTGATAGCTAGTAAGAACATTGTCGGTTCTGGGCACCGCTACCAGTGCCTAAGGCCCAATTTTTCTGCCCCTGTTAAACAGGGGCGTGTAATAACAATTTTTGATGCAATAATTTGCATGTGGCTCTTTGCTGCGCTCCAATTACAGTATCTGTGAGGGGTTGCAGTGTTGTGGCACCAGCACCAGTGGCGAAGGCCCAATTTTGCTGCCCCTGTTTAACAGGGGCGTTTAATTACAATTTTTGATGCTATGCTTTGCAGCGGGCTCATTACTGTGCTCCAACTAGAGTATCTGTGAGGGGTAGCAGTGTTGTGGCACCAGCACCAGTGCCTAAGGCCCAATTTTTCTGCCCATGTTCAACAGGGGTGTGTAGTTACAATTCTTGATCTAATATTTCACAGCAGGGCGTTCCAGCGCCCGTCAAGACTAACTGTGAGGGCTTACAGTGTTGTGGCAACACCAACACCTAGGGCCCAAATTTCTGCAGAGTATATACGTCAGGCCCCTACTTTCAAACATCCAACTTACAAACGACTCCTACTTGCAAACGGAAGGAGACAACAGGAAGTGAGAGGAAATCTACCCCTAGGAAGGGAAATTCTCTTCTGTAAAAGGTGTCTCCTGTCCACCGATGCTTTATCACAAATCACAATCCTTGTTTCACAAAATGTTTTTTTTTTTTTTTTAAATCATTTGTCTTTGGGACAGAAAGTGAGGTGCAATCTTCTGAACAGATGCACACAGACAGCAAAACAAATGTTACAGGGGTGATAACCCTTCTCTATGTTTTCAGAAAAGCTTAAAAAAAAGATTTTATGGCTGAAGCTACACTTTAAAGAAGTACCAGTTGAAAATTACAAACAGATTCTACTTAACAACAAACCTACAGTCCCTGTCTTGTTTGCACCGCCTGTATACTGCTGTTCAAAGTATATAGGGCCAAAGGGGCTTGTAATGACCTGGGGGGAGGGGGGCGGGGAAACCCATGCTATTTTTCTCAGTGATTTTCATCCATATTGCAGGGACCAAACATTACATTAAAGCCGCAAGCAGTCTTAAATGACCTTTTTCTTATATTAATCTTATTTTGTGCAGGGACAGTTCTAAACACGTACCACTACTATAGACACCCAGCAGGTACGATATTTAAAGGAATTTTTCTTTTTTTTTTTCACTTTAACCATCATTAAAATCGCTGCTCCAGAAAAAAAGACAGTTTTTAAAACTTGTTTTTCCATTGATACATGTTCCCTGGGGCAAGACCCGGGTCCCCAAACAAGTTTTCCGACAATAACTTGTATATTGGGCTTTAAAATGAGCACTTTTGAATTTGAACGTTCGAGTCCCATAGACGTCAATAGGGTTTGATAAGTTTGCGCGAACGTTAGGTCCGTTCGAAGGTTCTGGTGCGAACCGAACACGGGGGTGTTCGGCTCATCCCTAATCATGAGTAGAGTTTCAATAAATGTTGTGACCTCTGTCCAAAAGGATTGGATCCTGGGACAGGACCATAACACATGATTGAAATCAGTGTATCCTACACCACACTTCCAACAGTTGGAGGAGGAATTTGGGTACATTTTGGATATTCTTCGGGGTAACAACTAAACCCTGTGAATCAGTTTAAATTGCATCAACCGATCTCTTACTGAGATAAGTTGTAGAAGAGGATACTCCCAGGCGTCTTCCCAGTCCTCCGAATCCAGATCAGGGACCTCTCCCTGCCACTTAGAGAATAAATCCTCCAGACCAAAATGGACTGAGGGTAATAGAGATTTATAGATGGTAGAGGTGGGCTTGACCAGAGGGACATCCCCTAACGTGGATTCAAGATTGGACCGAAGGAGAAGCACTGGGGTGGATCCAAATTGGGTAGCGAAGGCATGGCGAATTTGAAGAAATCGAAAGAATTGGCGGTTAGTGAGCCCAAATTTCTCCTTGAAGCAATCAAAGGATAGAAGAGAGCCACTAGCACAGATATGTTCCAGTTTTTTGATACCCTTGGCAGCCCAGAACCCTGGGTCCAGGACAGTCAAAAACTCTGATAAATAAGGGTTGAGCCATAAGGGGGTGTCCGAAGATCTAGTGTGAGGGTCACTTTGTAGTTTACATACCACTAGTTGCCAAGCCCTGATCACTGCCTTCATTGAAAGTGTGAGAGGAAAGGGGGGGCCTGACACCCCTATGTAGAGCATTCCTCAGCGTCTCAAAGGAGCCAAGGTGCGCAGCCTCGAGGACTACAGCAGCATTGGTATCGTCTGAGGCTATCCAGTTATGGGCGTGTGAAAGTAGTGCAGCAAAGAAGTATTTCTGAAGATCCAGACAGGCTAGACCGTCCTCTGTCCAGGGCCTTTTGAGTATAGATTTACTTATTCTGGGAGAGTTAGACTTCCACAAAAAGGAGGTTATAGCGGAGTCAAAGTTTTAAAAGAAGGCTTTGGGGATCCAAATTGGGGAGTGCCTCAGAGCGTAAAGAAAAATTGGGAGGAATTTCGTTTTGAGTAGGTTTATCCTGCCTATGAGGGACAATGGCAGGTTATTCCAAGCTTGAAGTTTTAGTTTGAGTTGGGTGAGTAAGGGGTATAGATTCAATTTAGCAAAGTTAGAGACTAGGGGTAATGTTAATGCCCAAAATACCATATTGGTGACTGCACAATAGGGATAAAATCTTTCCGCCGAAGGGAGTTTAATAAGACACGTGGCCACTCATTAAAATTTTAAGAAAAGTGGTTTAATCTTAAACTGTGTAGAGGGTTCTTTACTGTATGAGTGGCAAGGATGTGAATATCCCTTCCACAGGTGGTGGTTTCAGCAGGGAGCATCGAAAGTTTAAAAAACTATTAGATAAGTACCTGAACAACCACAAAATACAGGGATATACAATGTAATACTGACATAAAATAAATCACACACATAGGTTGGACTTGTGCCTTTTCTCAACCTTACCTACTAGTAAATTATATATATGAATTTCCACCTAAAAATAATGAACGAGCAAAAGATAGATAGCTAATTAAAATTTTCGGAGTTTGACCTAAGTCCTTATTTAAGTTCCGTCTGGCCGCACACAACAATGAAGTCATTTTATTTCAACATGAGAATAATGAGGACAGTGCCCATATACACACAAGGCATTTTCCGTATGTTCTCCCTGGTACCCCTACCCAATGATTAGAGGTCGACCGATATATCGGCAGGCCGATATATCGGCCGATATTTGGCCGTTTTGGAAAAATCGGCATCGGCCGATTTTCTTCCAAATTTGGCTGATTTTTTTTTTTTTTTCTGGCACCGGAGCTAGGCCGAGGCCTTTCCTGATGCTGTGACCGCGGCGGCAATCCGCGGATTGCCGCCGCGGTCACAGCATCAGGAAAGGCCGCGGCTTCGGCCTAGCTCCGGAGCCGCGGCCATCTTGGTACACCCTGCGCGGCAGCCAACCAGCGGGCCTGTAACAGCCTATCGGCGGCGGCCGCTGCCGACATCCTCCACTCTGGGAGTTACCGGCCCGCGCTGCATTCTGGGATTTGTAGGCAGAGGCAGGGCGCACAGCATGTCAGGGGACGTTTTTTTCCCCCAGAGTGGAGGATGTTGGCAGCGGCCGCCGCCGATAGGCTGTTACAGGCCCGCTCTGCCTTCTGGGGATTGTAGGCAGAGGCGGGGCAGCACGTCGGGGCCAGGGACATTAAAAAACTTTCTTGTGCTGGGACTGGGAGATGGAATGGAGCCTGGAGCGCTCCGCTGGTGGCAGTGAATGACATTGGGCTGTACTGGTGGGCACTGATGACTTGGTAATGCACTGATCACATGGTAATGCACTGATTGGCACTGATGAGCGCTGGTGGGCACTGATGAGGAGATGCACTGGTGGGCACTGAAGAGGTGATGCACTGGTGGGCACTGACGAGGTGATGCACTGGTGGGCACTGACGAGGTGATGCACTGGTGGGCACTGACGAGGTGATGCACTGGTGGGCACTGACGAGGTGATGCACTGGTGGGCACTGACGAGGTGATGCACTGGTGGGCACTGACGAGGTGATGCACTGGTGGGCACTGACGAGGTGATGCACTGGTGGGCACTGACGAGGTGATGCACTGGTGGGCACTGACGAGGTGATGCACTGGTGGGCACTGACGAGGTGATGCACTGGTGGGCACTGACGGGGTGATGCACTGGTGGGCACTGACGGGGTGATGCACTGGTGGGCACTGATGGGGTGATGCACTGGTGGGCACTGATGGGATGCACTGGTGGGCACTGATGGGATGCACTGGTGCATTGGTGGGCACTGATGAGGTGGCACTGGTGGGCACTGATAGACACCAATGAGGTGGCCCTGATGGACACTGATAGGCTGCACTGGTGGGCACTGATGGGCTGCACTGATGTGGTACTGACAGGCTGCACTCCACCCTAAACAAGTATCTCCTCTCCACCCTAGGTTTTTGGAGATGAGGGGAAAAAATAATAAAAAAAAAAATATCGGCCTAAAATATCGGCCGCAAAAATCGGCAACACATATCGGCCATCGGCCGCCCCAATTTCCAAATATCGGCATCGGCCAGAGAAAGACCCATATCGGTCTACCTCTACCAATGATCACCCCAAAGAAGATGTTGTGTCTGTGGAAAATGCAGGTATAGGCGCTACACCTATTATTGTCCCTCCTGTCCTGGCCAACCTGGTCTCTGCATCGGGGAATGTTACCAACGCTACCGCACACTAGTGGAGTATAGGGTACACTTTCACAGGGCCACCAAAGATGCCATCACAGTTTGAGAAACCGAAACCTGGAACCATTAACGTTACAAATAATAATAAAATTATATATATATATATATATATATATATATATATTAATGTGCATAACGAAGCCAAGGAAAGATGGAAAAATCTCCAAAAGGCATCAAATTACAGATTAGACATTCTTAGAATATGTCAAAAAAAGTTAGATTTTATTCAATCATCTCTATGGCCTATGAAACTGGAAGCTACAAGCATTTAATGAATTTGGCTTTGTTTTTACCTGTCACTACCTATTGCTATCATAGGGGATATTTACATTTCCTGTGATACCAATGAAATTTATTAAAAAAAAAAAAAAAAAAAAAAAAAAAAAGACAAACCCCCCCTCCAAATGACCCCTTTTTGGTAAGTAGACACCCCAAGTCTGTCGAGTCCATGGCAGGGTTGTACTGCCCTGCTATTTTAGCACCTCAAGAAATTAGATAGGCAGTCAAACTAAAAGCTGTGTAAATTCCAGAAAATGTTCCCTAGTTAGTAGACGCTATAACTTTTGCGCAAACCAATAAATATGTTTATTGAATGTGGCTGAAGGCATTTTGGCCTAAATGTATGACTAAAATTTAGTTTATTGTATATAAAAATAAAACAAAGTAGAAAATATTATTTAAAAAAAAAATATCAGTCTTTTTTCGTAAATATCCCCTATGATAGCAATAGGTAGTGACAGGTACTCTTTAGAAACAAAGCCAAAATTCATTAAAATGCTTGTAGCTTCCAGTTTCATAGGCCATAGAGATGATTGGAGCCATTCTGGTCTACAATCAGCTCTATGTTCAGCTGGTGGAACCATCAGCTGCATTCTCAGGTTCCCCAGTGGGACAGGAGAGCCATAGAAAAACCATTCAAGATGGTGGGAGGGGACGTTCCCTATCACTGGTTGTAAATGCAGTCTAGCGGCTACTTAGCCACTAGGATTGCTTTTTCATGAAAGCTGACCACTGGCTGAAAAGAACGATACCAAGATAATACCTAAACCTGCAGGCATCATTCTGGTATAACCACTCAATGTTGTTTCCTGCTTCTGTGATGTACAGAGCCAATACAGGGCAGTGATGGTTTGGAAAAATAAACTGAATGGTGCTGAGGGGTTTTAGACACACAGTAATCACACCTCCTTGATTAACAGACAACCAGGAAGTGTGGAGATCAGAGAAGAATTACAGCAACTTGAGAGCAAAAGCGAACAATGAGGACATGAAAACAGCACTGCATTAAGGTAAAGGAAGCTATTAAGATAAAAAAAAAAATTCCTTTACAAACTCTTTAATGTCTAAATTCTCTCCTGAAGATTTTCCCATTTTTTTTTTTAAACTGGTCTGCTTTGTAAAAGAAAAAAAATGAACATGTAAAGAATCATTTTTTAGCTAAATGT
Source organism: Rana temporaria (assembly GCF_905171775.1). Taxonomy (NCBI): domain Eukaryota; kingdom Metazoa; phylum Chordata; class Amphibia; order Anura; family Ranidae; genus Rana; species Rana temporaria. The sequence goes on from NC_053489.1 coordinate 203,642,941, forward strand.
ATGGACCTGTTGATCAATAAAAGGACCTGCAACACAAATCCATTGTGCAATCAGCTTGCCAGCTAACAGATTAACCCTCTGTAACAATGCTGAGGGATTTTTGCTATGCTTCTGGGGACAACATATGCTGAGCATTTCAGTCACTTTACTGTAGCAATATAACAGAAGACTGCTGTTTCCTCACTTCACATCAAACATTCTGGGTCAGAAGCAGGATACAAGAGGGCAAGCACTCTACCCTTTTAACTGTGTAACAAGTCACTTTAGCGGTCTTTGTTTACTAGATAGTTCAATTACGTAGCTGGAGTACTATGTAGGGAGATTTTCTGACAAAGACCATTACATGCGTATACCCTAAAAATGAACTTCTCTTATTTGCTCCCTTCTGGTCTCATAAATATACCATAAACAAAAAAACAAACTACTTGTTGATCTTGCAAGAAATTCAGCGAATTCAGTACACACTTTCAATGCATTCTGCCTCTGCTGTACTGAAACTTTAAAGCTATGTTATAAGCACTGCCCAGTATATCTCCCTGAACTACAGAAAACCTTCCCTTGGTTATGCAGAATGGGAACTTTTCTGTAGTTCAAATCAGTAGCGAACAGCCCAGAGTGACAATACTGCTCATCCACAGATACAGTACAGCAAGTTGTCATCCTAGGACAGATAGCATGCTACTAGCAGGGTCACCAGGTAATAAAGCCTAAAAAGTAAGAATGAGCTCCGGCGTGTTCGCAAACCCCATGTGCAGAGCCCGCCAGGAAGTCGGCACGGCACTGTTGCTAATCACAGGCAGCGAGACATTTTCCGATCTCTGCAGCCGCGCATGGGGACAATGTCTCACTGCCTGCGATTAGTGCAGCGCAGTGCCGACTTCCTGGTGGGCTCTGCACATGGGGTTTGCAAACACGCCAGAGCTCATCCTTACTAAAAAGTAGCCTAATGTAGCCATTACATCCAAGGACTGGTAAGTGGCAAAATACTTTTTGGTCCTAAATTCCAAAGCACATGGTGTCAGCATTGCTGGCCTTATTTTGTTTGGGTACAAGGAACTCAGACCCACTCTTAATTTCAACGACCACTCCTTGTATACAGAAGAAGAGCACAAGAAGTCACCAGCTCAAGAAATTTTTGCTCTTAATCACTTAAGGACCCGCTCACTTATATATACGTCATTTATTTAAAGATGGATATCTCGGTAATGGCAGCAGCCGCTGCCACAACCGAGATATCCATGTTTTCAGTGAGCGGTCCTCTAAATGATAACGGTGGTCTCTGTGGCGGATTCACCGCAAGATCACCGTTATCGGCGGCAGGAGAGGGGCCCTCCCGCCGCTCTCCCGAGCCCTCCATCAGTTACAGGAGCTGTCGGCAGCGGCGGAGGCGATCGGGTCCTTCCTCCTGCTCGGCTGGGATATGAGTGAGGGCAAGATGGCCCCCACCCGTCTCCATAGCATAGCAGGGCGGAAGCAACGTCAAAACGTCACTTCCGCCCATGCTTCTTAAAAAGGGCCATTTTCTTGTTGTCATTTTTTCAAATGACACTTTTTTTTTTTTGCCTTTTAGTCTAAATATGAGATCTGAGGTCTTTTTGACCCCAGATCTCATATTTAAGAGGACCTGTCATGCTTCTTTCTATTACAAGGGATGTTTACATTCCTTGTAATAGGAATACAAATGTGACTTTTTTTTTTTTGGTAATTTTTTTTTAATAAATTAAAAATAAATAAGAAATAAACTATCTGTGAAAGGGCTTTGGACCAAATCTTGTCCCTCCCCGTGGCGGCTAAATGCAAGCTTGCTGAATGACCCTGTATTGTGTACTGAGATTGAGAAGGGAATACAGGAGTTTTGAAGAACCAACAAATCATCTGATACGTCCCCTGCAATCAATTGGGCTTCCCATAAAGCTACCATACGGGGTAAATTGCTGCAACTGGCGGCTAGAGCTAAACGGTCCCGCAAGGAAATTAGTGCCTCGACCGTATACGCCGACCGTACCGAAGTTAAGGTTATCCACTGGACATCCTACTCAAAACCCTGAACTGATTCTTCAGGAATGTCATAGATTTTACACTAAGCTGTATGACTCACTGGCTACGTTTGACTCTTCCAAGGCAGACTTGTTTTTTCGTGAGATTCAATTGCCCAAATTGATGCAGGCCCATGCTGACTTAATGGAGGGGGAGATTACAGAGGGGGAGATTGTGACTGCCATTAAGACTATCCACCCCTCCAAGACCCCAGGACTGGACGGTTTTACTGGCCAGAATTATAGAAAATATCACAAACTTTTAGTCCCCCATATGTGTTCCTATTTCAATGATTTAAGACGAGGACATAAAATCCCTAGTAATGAAAATGCAGCTTATACTCACGGTACTGCCGAAGCCGGGGAAAGACCTAGGAGACTGCGCAAATTATCGTCCGATTTGCTTAATCAATACGGATCTAAAAATATTGACGAAAGTCTTGGCCCTAAGATTGAACACTTTTCTTCCCCTCTACATTCATCCGGACCAGGCCGGTTTTGTTCCGAACAGATAGGCTTCGGATCAGACTCGCAGGATAATCAATTTAATTTTCGCAGTTCAGTCTGATTGGGAATGCAAGGGTCCCAGACAAGGGATGCTGCTTTCGTTGGATATTTAGAAGGCCTTTGACCCCCTCTCCTGGGATCTATTTATTTGATGTTTTGGGTCGCTTTGGCGAACGCTTTCTGGCACTCCTTCGAACGCTGTACGATACCCCATCGGCCTCATTGATGCTTAGAGGGTATTCCTCCCATTCGTTTATCATTAGTAGGGGTACTAGGCAGGGCTGCCCCTTATCCCCGCTTTTGTTTGTCCTAGCAATAGAGCCACTGGCCATTAGGATTTGTACGAGTCCGGATGTTCAGGGGATTGTTTGTGGAGATTGTGAACATAAATGCCTTTTATTTGCCGATGATCTCCTGCTAGCCCTGACATCTCCTATCACTTCCCTTCCCAATCTACATGCCATCTTGAAGCCATTTTCATATATTTCTGGGTTGAAAATTAATCATAACAAGTCTAGGGCTCTGAATGTCTCATTGCAGGGGACTACCCAGGAAACTCTGAAACAGTCCTACCAATTTTTGTGGGAACGAGAGGCACTTCCATATTTGGGGGTACATCTTAGCTCCTCCATTAAAACACTATATAAAATGAATTATCCTGCCCTTTTTAAGAGGTTGACTGATGATTTAGCTAAATGGCAAATTCACCCCCCATCATGGTTTGGCAGACTACACTCGATTAAGATGAATGTGTTACCGAGGTTGTTATATCTTTTCCGCACTATACCAGTGCCACTGGTCAGACATGACCTTCAAATGTTTCAAAATAAGGTTCTTACATTTATATGGGGAGATAAAAGGCCTAGGGTGAATAGAAGTATGATGTACACTCCGAAGTGTAAAGGGGGACTTGGGCTGCCTGATTTACTGAAATATTTCTATGCGGCCCAGTTGGCTCATCTTACTAGGTTTCACTCCCAACAATCACAAGCCATATGGATGACTATGGAATCCTATTCCTGTCGCCTGGATCCAATATCTCGTTTTCTCTAGAAGTCTGGGATAGACTCTCCAGAACACAGAAATTTAAATCGCCCTATAATCCGTTAGCACCGCTTTTGAAAAATAGGGACTTCACCCCGGGCCTTACTCCTCTAGCTTTCGGTTGGTGGACAAATAAAGGCCTCTTACGCATAGCGGATCTGTGTGATCATAGGGGCGTGTTATCTGAGCAATCTTCAGTAGATAAATACCACATGCCACCCACCGAGCGCTTTAGGTATATTCAATTGAGTCACTTTTTACGAACCTTAGCTCGCCAGGGCGACCTACTGACAGTAACACCTATGGAACATCTATGTAGCTAATATGACAAAATTCGAGGTCACACATCAGCCATCTATACGATTTTGATATAGGATGCCAAAAAATTTAGTTATATGCTTCAATGGGAGAGAGATCTCCAAGTCACTCTTGACCTTGAAGAATGGCTTAAGATATCGGAGGCTGCTTCTCGATCACTTATTAACACTTCTATTATAGAGGCTAACTATAAGGTTTTATTACGATGGTATATGGTACCGGCCAGGTTGGCCACTTTCGTACCTGGTGCCTCTCCAAAGTGTTTTAGAGGCTGTGGTCAGGAGGGTTCCACCTATCACGTTTGGTGGACCTGTCCTGGAGTCAGGAGATTTTGGATTAGGGTGTACAATCTTATTTATACCCTTACCCAGGTTAACCTGAAAGTTGGCTAGACATGCGCTGCTGGGTGGTGAGGTGCTGGAGGCCTCTAAGTTCCAAAGACGGCTTCTTACATTTATCTTTATTTCGGCTAAAATAACTATAGCCAGGAACTGGAGGTCTGCTTCCCTGCGATTCGATCAGCTGAGGCATAAACTGTCATGGCTCATGTTAAATGAGAGGCTAACGGCCATGGTACAAGACAAAATTCAACATATTCATAAAGTATGGGATCCTTGGATTGGTTATCTAACGAATGACCCCAGGTAATTGTACACACTAACATGTCAGTTAGTGTGTCCTTGTCACTTCCTTGTCACTTCCTGTGTGCTACAACGAAGAATATCTGCTTACCTAGATATCTTCTGTAAACTATCAATTGCCCTGCCCTTCATGTAATGGAGATGAAGAGATAAGGACATGTTCGTAGTTCATATCAGAAGTGTAGCCTAGGGTGATAACCATGGCTCCCTCCATAGATATAGTGGAGGAGTGACTTGGCCACCCACAGACAGGACATGTGGTGTTTGCAAGATTACCATGTTGCAATAAAGCAAAAGAAGCTTCTAAAAAGAAAACATTTGCAGCCACCATACCAAATACTAGTGAGCTGTATGGGAATGTCACTGCCATCTCTCTCCCAGAGACTGGGTTTTACCCCTATACTTGTCTGAGTGATCCGATAACCCCATTCTGTGGAATCCTAATGCAATCATTCAAAGGGACAAGCCTGTATTGCGTGTTTCACTAATTAATGACAAGTAGCAATAGTTTACTAATTAGACAACATTCCTTTGCTAATTGAGAAGTAAAATGTACGCTTTTTTTAATGGCGAAAAAATTGATTTCACAGGAAAAAGGTCTAGAGATTAATTCCCTGCAAATTGTTCAGTTCTGAGGTGAACTCAGTAACAAAAGCTTGTACATGTTTTCTGAATTCTTGGATTCGTCCATATAGTATAGGCGATTCACTAAAGTGTAAAGTGAACCTGTATTGACTACAACCAACCAATCATGTAGAGTGAAAGTCCTACTTTTCTCCCCTTTGTGAATGTCTGAACTAAAAGTTATCTTCATGCTTCATCATATAAGAACTCTGTATATATCTATCATGGCAAACATACAGCAAGACATACTATGCAAGCGAACTAACAAAAAAGTTTTGTTTTTTGGGGGGAGGGAGGGTGAAGTCAATTATCTTGGATGTCATCCTGTAGTAATTATCCTACTTGACTACTTCTGTTGTTTCTCCCACAGTCAGACTTTTAAATTAAAGGGTATTGCAAAGAAATGGATAGAAAATAAAAAGTATATAGAATATAGGTAGCCAGAGAAAGAAAACTTTCATATTTAATATGATTATCAAAGGCTTAATATTGTATGATGGGAGATGGATCAGTTGGTGTGAAATAAACAAACGGGTGTGTGTTTTCCAGAAATAACATATACTTGGAATTAAAATAGAAAATTACTCTTGACATATTGGGAACTGTAGACACAGCTGTGTTGACAAGCTGTTGTATTTATTTAGCTAGAACTTTTAGGAGGCCATTCTTTAGAAACAGCTGTGTCCACAGTTTTCCTGCAGTGATGAGCAAATCTTAAAAAGGGAACCTGTCATATCATCATCAAGAGCCTTAGGGCTTATTCACACTATGTTCACTGAGCAGCAATGTCCTGCACACCATTGTACATGTATGGTATGGACAGGGCTCATAGAAATGGGAAATGTATAGACACCAAACAACTAAATAGGGAACAGTATTCTGAATTCTTCTCTCATCCTGTGTGTTTTAGACAGGCAGCAAATAGTTTTTTACTTAAAGAGCATTATTTCTTTACGTTTTCCCTTCTTTGTTTTTTTAGGGGAAGGGAGGGGCACAAATAGGACCATATGCACATAAAATTGCCTACAAATTGGCAGCAAGGCTATCTAGTTTTTAAAAACAGATGACTGGTTAAATGTGACTTTAATTGCCATGTGTTACCAGGTTTACTGTAACCCATGTAGTTTCCCCTATACGAATATCACATTGCTTTATTTTACAAAATTGTTTATTTGTGTAATTTTTTTTTTTTTTTTTTTTTTTTTAACTGTATGGTTTTATTTATATTATTACTTTTTTTTTTAATAAAGCTACAAGTAAAGCGCCAATTAGTTAATTCAAAGCCATCTAGATCAGGGATATGCAATTAGCGGACCTCCAGCTGTTGCAGAACTACAAGTCCCATGAGGCACAGCAAGATTGACAGCCACAAACATGACACCCAGAGGCATGATGGGACTTGTAGTTTTGCAACAGCTGGGAGGTCCACTAATTGCATATCCCTAATCTAGATGAATAATATGTTATATATATATATTTTTTTTAAGTCTACTTCATGTCTCTCTGACCAGACATTTATGAATGAAAAGCCTACTTATATATCAGCAATATGGCAGCTGCACCATTCAGCTAAAATAAATAAATATTAGCAGTTTGTATGTATACAGTTTAGATCCATCTTCTAAAATGATCATAAAACTGAATTTACAAGCATCAGCATAAAAGGTCCCGCTAGACCCTGATTTTGGTGAACAGGAAAATTCACTTTCATTGAAGAAAATATGTCTGTTTTATTTGCCCACCTCAAGCTCTTTAGCCAAGGCAATGCACTTTTAATTAGATTGAGCTGCAGAATCAATGCAGCCGTGTCCTCAAATAACTGGACTGCATTCCAAAGGGGGGTGCACATCTCTGGCTAAGGTAGGCGTGAAATTGATTAAGAACAGCAGTCATAGGCAAGCAAGAGGAACAACTGGCTCAGGTTCCAAAAATCCCACTTTCCGATGCATGCACTCACAATGCCATATAGTATTCGGCATCCGCAACAACACTGGCTTGTGTGCCAAATAGTCCCCTTCGAAATGTTGCATGAACGCGCAACCTTCGTTCACACAAGTTACGACTGAAACCTGGCTGTACTGGATATTGGAGTTTGTGTCTATGGAATCTAAAGTATAATGAAACTCAGGACATAATTATTAATTTATAGGGAAAAAAAAAAAAGTAGTCTCAGTACCCTGGCTAACCAAACTAAAAATGGGAAGTTTTAAAAGTTTAGTAATAGAATAGGGAGTGTGTGAATTTGCCCCCCCCAAAAAAAAACACACACACACAAAACCAACCAAACTTGTGGTTAAATGATAATAGAGGACATTTCGAAATGATTTATAAATGCATATATATTTTTTTAATAGTATAATTCACATTATGCATTTAGGTGTGGCCAGTTTAGCTGCATTTAGAGAAAAACTGAATTTTGTGCATCTAGGATCCGATTAAGCCTTATTTGCACTGGACCTGTGTTTATAGCATGATTCCAAACGGTTATAAATCAGTATAATGATTTTTAGGGCCGTTGCGGTGGGACTAAGCAGAGCAGTCTTTCCCAGTGCAGTCCCAAACATTTTACCTTGTTTACATTTGGCTTGGTTCACACCACTGCAACATAGTGGTTTGCGCTGCAAAAAAGTGCAGCATGCATTTTTTATTTATTTTTTGCAGCAGAGCGTGGTACAACATAAATTAACTGCATTGCTGTGCTCTGTAGTCAACTTTAGAACTGAATGAAATGTCGCTTTGTGTTTGCAGCGCATCAGCATCGCAAACGTCTCACTCATGTGAATGGACCTTTAGGGCTCATTCACATAGATGCTGTGGCCGTAACAGCGTGAATGACTGCTTTGCTTCTCCATCCGGAGCCGCGTGCTGGCAGCCCATGTTCCTCTACGGGGGTGGGGGGGATCTGGTAAGGGGGGTTGCAGCAGTTGTACAGATGCTGCTGCTCATCCTACTAGGACAGGGACGTGTGAGAAGCCCTGACTGCAGACAGTGTGCACTTAGGGCTTGCCCGTGAAGGCCTGTCACATTAGAATGAGCAGCTACATGGGTGTGTACAGCTACATGGGTGTAGCCTGCGTGCGTACGGCTACATGGGCAGCCTGCGTGCGCCTACATGGGCAGTCTGCGTGCGCCTACATGAGCAGCCTGCGTGCGCCTACATGAGCAGCCTGCGTGCGCCTACATGAGCAGCCTGCGTGCGCCTACATGGGCAACCTGCGTGCGTGCGCCTACATGGGCAGCCTGCGTGCGTGCGCCTACATGGGCAGCCTGCGTGCGTGCGCCTACATGGGCAGCCTGCGTGCGTGCGCCTACATGGGCAGCCTGCGTGCAGCTTCAGCCTCATAAACAAGGCGCTTATTCACACTGCAGGAGCTCCTGTGTGAATGAGCCCCAAATGGTAAAATCACTGTACAATTAGGTGCATTTAGAGAAAATAGGCATCCAGGGGCAGATTAGAGGGGTCTGAATGCAACTAAAACACATGTAAACACGTAAAGGGAAATACATTTAAATCAGCAGAACTTAATCTGGGAAGCATAACGTTTTGTTTTTTTACCTCCCATATATGCAAGTCACCCAAACACAGATTAGTAAACATACTTTTTTTGGACTCATCCAGGAGAAGTGACAATTTTCTCCTTACCCCCCCCCCCCCATAGGTTTCCTGTCCTAGGATATCAGCGCAGCCCAGATCCCATAGATCCGCAGCCCAGATCCCATAGATCCGCAGCCCAGATCCCATAGATCCGCAGCCCAGATCCCATAGATCCGCAGCCCAGATCCCATAGACCCGCAGCCCAGATCCCATAGACCCGCAGCCCAGATCCCATAGACTTGCAGCTCAGATCCCATAGACTTGCAGCTCAGCGGTGACTCCAGCTCTGCAGAGGCTGTACTGATCCTCTACACATGCACTCACATGTTTTCCATTCCCATTTGTAGTCATGTCCAGGATAAAGGAGGGTTCCTTCTAATTGCCCAGGCACACCTGAAAGGTACAATACTGCTGAACAGAGATGGAAATACCTTGCTTTCTGTTTCTGCATTCCACAGAAAAAAGGTTGTCAGGAATATCCATGATGCAGAAGCTGTCCTCATATCGGCAGCTATTTCCAAGGCAGAGGAGTCAGTGATGTGAATGTCGGAGGTCTGTTAGACACTAGCTTCCCCACCCTGGACCCCTCTCTCTGGCTCAACCTTCCACTCTCAATTTCACTCCCTCCCCACATGGGTCAATTACCTGCCGTACTGGGACAACAGCCGCTGCGCCCTCTGCCGGCCACTCAGGGAATCGTCTCTTGGATGGGATTTGTATTTTTTCCTCCAGCAGATATCTACGGTTTATAATAATTTAAACAAAATATATTACGAACATTACCGAGCAGAACGAACAAACATTAATCAGGTTTTATCCCCTTTGTGACCAGAGCATTTTTTGCTATACGACACTGCGTCACTTCAACTGACAATTGTGCGGTAATGCGACGTTGTACCCAAACAAAATTGACGTCCTTTTTTCCCCACAAATACAGCTTTTTTTCGGTGGTATTTGATCACCTTTGCGGTTTTTATCCTTTGCGCTATAAAAAAAGCGTCAATTTTGAAAAAAAAACATTTTTTTACTTTCTGCTATAATACAAATGCCAAAAATTCATCAGTTTAGGCCGATAAATAATCGTCTACTGCTTTTTGGTAAAAAAAAAAAAAAAAAAATGCAATTGGTGTATATTGATTGGTTTGCGTAAAAGTTGGATAGAGAAAGGTAGTCACCGCTCAAGGTAGAAGTGCTATTAGGCTGCATTCACACCTCGGCGTACTAAATCGCGGCGTTTTGTCCTGCGAATTGCGGCGACAAATAGCGGCGTTTTGTACCGCGATTCGCGGCGACAAAACGCCGCGATTGTGAATGCAGCCTTCACCCCCTCTATGGAGATGGTTCACATCTCCTATGCCGAACGCCGAAAGACGCCTGAAAAAAAGGTCCGGGACTTTTTTTCAGGCGGCAGGCGGCAGGCGGCTGGCGTGGAGATGTGAACCATCTCCATAGAGGGCAATGTTACATCATCCCTCTGGCGTGTCGGGGCGGCAGCGGGCGTCACACTACAGGCGACAAAACGCCTAGGTGTGAATGGGCTCTAAGCACTAAGTTATAGTGCGAAAAGCGTCAGTTTGTATCCCGTTTGCTGTGGCATGTATTTTGTGATCCTGTTTTTACAATAAAAGCAGCATTGTTTTGGAGTGCGGCCGTCCAGACTTTTCCCTTCATTTGCTTTGCGCAAAAGTTATCGCGTCTACAAACTACGGGAATCGATTTAGGGACTTTTATATTTTTTATTGTTTTTACTGTTAATGGCAGCAATCTGCGATTTTTAGCAGATTGCAGCAGACAAATCTAACCCCAAATTACACTTTTTGGGGACCAGTGACATTTTTACATTGATCAGTGCCCATCGACAAGTCGTTAAAGAGGAACTGCAGTCTGCTCACGTAATTTGTATAAAAAACATCTTTGCCATTCTGAAGCTTCCCTCCAACCACTTTGCATATTATTTTATATATACTGTGATTCTGTACTTACCAAATATGCTGCAGAAATCTCCCTTCACTAAGTCTGGCTGCATCCATTTTAACTGTCGGCAGCTGAAGCTGCTTACCCTTTTACTTGCTTGATTTACACAGACACACACCTCCAGCTCTGCAGCTCTCATTGGCCCTTTTATGACTCACCCCCCCTCCCCCCTTCCTGGCAAACTCTCACAAGAGTAAGAGAGAGAGAGAGAGCTGTGCAATTGCGCGGTCATGCGATGCTGTACACAAATAAAATTGATGCCCTCTTTTTTTCCCCACAAATAGAGCTTTCTTTTGGAGGTATTATAACCTCTGTGGGTTTTTATTTTTTGCGCTATAAATAAAAAAAGACCAACACATTTTTATTACTTTATGTTCTAAAACATATCCGATAAAAAAAATTAAAATCAAATTTCTTTATCAATTTAGGACCATATGTATTCTGCTAAATGTTTTTGGCAAAGCGTATATTGATTGGTTTGCACAAAAGTTATAGCGCCTACAAACTATGGGATATATTTATGGCTATTTTATTTATTTATAAAAAAAAATAATAGTAATGCCGGCGATCAGTGATTTTTAGCAGGACTGAGACATTGCAGACAAATCAGGCACCTGACACTTCTGACACTTTTTTGGGGACCGGTGACATTTATATAGTGATCAGTGCTAAAAAAAAAAGCACTGCCTCTATACTAATGACACTGACAGGGAAGGGGGTTAACATCAGGGGTGATCAAAGGGTTAAATATGCTCCTAGGGCAATTATGGCGAACCTTGGCACCCCAGATGTTTTAGAACTACATTTCCCATGATCCTCATGCACTCTGCAGTGTAGTTAAGCATCATGGGAAATGTAGTTCAAAAACATCTGGGGTACCAAGGTTCACCATCACTGTCCTGGGGAGTGCTTTCTAACTGTGTGGGAGGTGCTTTGACTGTGGGAAGACAGAGATCCATGTTCCTGTATAGCAGAAACACAAGATCTCCATCTTCCCCTCTCACAGAACGGTGGTCTGCCTTGTTTACAGAGGCAGACCGCCGTTCTGCCTCAACTGAAAACGAATTGTGGGGTGACGGCGAACATCAGTTTTGCCGGACCCACTGATTAGCTCCTGCTGTGTCCAATCACATCGGGAGCGGGTCGCTGGTGACGCACTCGCGCACCCCAGACCCAGTGCATGTACGTGATTTCATGCAGGAGGGCTGCCCTGCCACAGTATATCTATATTGGGGGGTCCAGAAGAGGTTAATAAAACAAAAAGTGCACCTAGTAAGAAGAGTCTAACATGACCTGAGAATTCACAATGAGGACCAGCTTTCAAGGCCAAGTTCACTTAAAAATAAATGCACAAATTTATTGCAAAGCATTGCTCCTGCGATCAGCAGATTGCGGGTGCAATGCCAGGAACGTGCAGACTCTTAGTATAGCTGTTGCATTTTATTGAGAACTATAAGCTCAGGGCGCACCCTAATCACTCAGGGCAGTGCCAATTTCCCTTACTGCCCAGGCTTCCCCCGTGTTGCGCCCCCCACAGTTCTACCGGCTTCCCTGCTTTTCTAAATGAACATAGTGAACACACTCACTCACTGTGTTCACTCATAGCTGAAGCATAGTGAAGTGTTTTACTTACTGTTTACTATGTTTGTGTTTGTAAATAAACAGGAACCTGCTCAGCACATAGTACTTCCCATTCATTAACTGTCCATTGCAGCTGAGGCTGCAGAAAGAGGCCCCAGCTGCTTTGGCAGCGGGGGATCAGGGGGTGCGGGCAGGTGCTCTTTAGTAACATGTTACACCCTAAGGCTTGGTTCACACTGCCACGACTTGGGATCTGACCTGTAAGACCCCCAGTTGTATGACATATGAAATCCCATGTTAGTCAATGAGAGCTGTCTTAATTAGCACTACTGAAGTCGCTCTGACTTTAGAAAATGTTCCTGTACTACTTCAAGGTGACTTCTATCCGACTTGTGCCCATAGACTTTAATGGAAGTCACCTCCAAGTTGGATCCTCATCTATATTGATGTGATTTGGATCCGACTTTACAAGAAGATTACCCATGCATTCCCTGAAAGTCGTTTCTAAAGACGCATTAAAGTAGTAAAGTCGGCAGAACAGTCACCTGGCAAAGTCACGCCGTAAGTCATGTAATTTTCAGTTTGCAGTAGTGTGAATGGAGCCTAAATACGGGTGTAATATGTAGTATGGGTCAGATTCACAAAAGAGATACGACGGCGTATCTCCTGATACGCTGTCGTATCTCTGTGATCCGCCCGTCCTAACTATGCGACTGATTCATAGAATCAGTTACGCATAGATAGCCCTAAGATCCGACAGGTGTAATTGACTTACACTGTCGGTTTTTAGGATGCAATTCTATGCCGGCCGCTAGGTGGCGAGGCCATTGCGGTCGGCGTAGAAGATGCAAATGACTAGTTACGGCGATCCACGAACGTCCGCGTTACCCGTTGCTCTAACTTTACGTTGTTTCCGTCGGGATACGCATCGTAAAAATTAGGGCTGAGCCCTAGGTGTTCTAAGCCATGTTAAGTATGGCCGTCGTTCCCGCGTCGAAATTTAAAAAAACACGTCGTTTGCGTAAGTCGTCCGTGAATGGCGCTGGACGCCATTTACGTTAACGTCTAAGCAAATGCACGTCGGAGCATGCGCATTACGTTCGGCGCGGGAACGCGCCTAATTTAAATTGTGCCCGCCCCATTTGAATTAGGCGGGCTTGCGCCAAGCGGATTTACGTTACACCGCCGCCGCAAGTTTACAGGTAAGAGCTTTGTGAATCAGGCACTTACTCTGTAAACCTGCGGCGGTGTAACGTAAATGGGATACGTTTCGCTGCCGTGGAGCAACGTAAATGTATCAGAATCTGGCCCTATGTTACCAAAGGTGAACTTATCTTTGCAGTCTAGAAAAACAACTTCCATTAGTTTGAAACATTATCTATGTTTCACAAGGTAAAAGGGTTTGAATTCCTAAAAAGGTCCTGTCATCAACTTAACCATTAAAAAATGTTTACTTACAGCATTTTTCCTTTCCATAAATAGAAAAATCTATTTTTATTGACTTGCAATGTGCCTCTGACCTTGCTAGGGAATTGACACTCCAGAAACTGTCAAATTCCTCACACAGCCAACATCCTCATTGCATGTCATAGCGCTCTCCTCTTCTGGTCCAACTCCTCCACCCCTCCCGCCAGCTCCCTACATAACCTTTTTTTTCAAAAGTGAAAGTAAATCCACAAATAAACAAAGCGCACTACAAGTCCCAGCTTTAAAGGGGTTGTAAAGCTAAACGTTTTTTCACCTTAATGCATTCTATGCATTCACTCGGCCCCGGGGGGTGGGGCCGAGTGATACAGTGAGCGGCTATAGCCGCCGGCTGTATCACAGGAGCGTGCCTGCAAGAGCCGCCGAGGGAGCCCAGAAGACCAGGTTTGGGGCCACTCTGTGCAAAACGAGCTGCACAGTGGAGGTAAATATAACATGTTTGTTATTTAAAAAAAAATAATTCCTTTACATACCCTTTAAATGTCCAATGTCAGTGGCATCAATAAAATTTTATGCGATCAGAAGGCTAATCAATGGGTATCTAATGAGAGGATCTTGCAGCTTCCAGAGGAGATCCAGGATGATCCAAAACAGCTCAAACAAAAAGAAAACAGGAGAGCACCATCCTCATTAGCATGACAGTTTACATTTATTGAAAGAAAAAATGCATAGCCTGCACACAGCCCTGCTCTGTATCCATCTTGGTGATTCCTACCACCCAAGCAAATATTTAAGAATTTTAACTTTTTAGTGTGCTGTTTTTTTTTTCTTTTAATAAATGTATACTGTTATGCTAATGGGAATCCTGTGCTCCTGTTTCCTTGCTGTTTAAAATAACCTTTTATGTAGCCAGGGATGGACTGGCCATCGGGACTACCGGGCCGGTCGGAGGTCTGCGGCGATCTACCTGTCAATCGCCGACAGCTGGTGCCTGACGGGTAGATCGAGATTTAGCCAGCATGCAGAGTAGCGCAGGAAGCGCGTGTCTCTCATGTCACGCTGCGGCTGCTCCCCGTCCTCCGGCGGCCCCTCCTCTCTTCTCGTCCATCCCCATTTGCTTGTGACATCATCTGGGATGGACGAGAAGAGGAGGGGCCGTCAGGGGGTGGGGAGCAACCACAGCGTGAGATGAGGGAGAACTTATTACACATGCTTCCTGCGCTACTCTGCATGCTGGCTGGTAAACAATGTGCCATGTGCCCTGAATTGCTATGTGCTTCGTGTCCTGATTAGGGATGAGCTCCAGCATGTTCGCATCATACACGTGCAGAGCCAGCCAGGAAGTCTGCACGGTGCTGCGCTAATCACAGCCAGGGAGACATTTCCCGATCTCTGCAGCCGAGCATCGGGACAATGTCTACCTGGCTGTGGTTAGCGCAGCGCCGTGCAGACTTCCTGGCGGGGTCTGTACGTGTACAATGCGAACACGCTGGAGCTCATCCCTGGTCCTGATGTGTCCTGATGTGCCCCGTGCCCTGAAGTGCTATGTGCCCTGTGCCCCGTGTCCTGATGTGCACCGATGTGCTCTGTGCCCTGATGTGCTCCGTGCCCTGATGTGCCCTGTGCCCTGATGTGCTCTGTGCCCTGATGTGCCCCGTGCCCTGATGTGCCCCATGCCCCGATGTGCTGTGCCTCAATGTGGTGTGCCCTGATGTGCTGTGCCATGTACCCTGGTGTGATGTGCCTTGTACGTGTTGTGCCCTGATGTGCCTCGTGCCCTGATGTGCTGTGCGTGCCCTGATGTGCTGAGCTCTGTACCGAGCCCTGATGTGCACTGTACCCTGATGTGTTGTGCCCTGGGCCAGTCTGGATGAAGTCCAGGGCCACATTTTTGTCCCAGTCCAGCCCTGTATGTATCTGCTGGGAAAGAGCAAAATGAAATAGAATAGAGCTGCAATTCTCAACCAGGGTTCCATGGAGCTTCAGAATTTGCTCAGGGCTCCTTGGGCTGTGGGCTGATTGACCTCCCAGCAGCAAGACACCAATTATCTTTTTTTGTTGTCTATAAGGGTGGCATTCTCATCACTACTGTAAGGGAAGTATTTTTCACCACTGACCATCAACGAATTTGCTTTAGATAGGGTTCCCCAACAACTGAAAATATTTTCAAGGGTTCCTTTGAAGAGTTGGGAGGATTGGGAAAGGCTAAAATAGAGTGTCATCTGAGTGACAGCTCTGAGTCTCCATCCAAAACGACAGTGCCCAACAACAGTGTCAGGGCTTTTGGATATCTTTGCAAGGGAGGCTATGGCCTCATTTACATGGGCTAATCAGTACACCCATGCATATGGCCACATTTATGCATCCAGGAGGCAAAGGTGGTCAATGCACGGGAAGATGACTGCAAGGATATCCACACACATCCTTGGGTGTATAGCCATGTGGTTATGATGCTCAGCTCAGAACGCAGGCTTTCAGCACTCTGAACTGTGAATCAATCCCAGATGGAGCTATCTTCCTTTTGAACTTAACTGGCAATATCATTTATGCAATTGTTACAAACCACTCTTATATTGTCACCCATGTGGATACAAATATAATATATGCATTTTTTTTATGTCTGGCCTTTCATCTTTCCTGCCAGTGGCTGCATAGTAGCAATGCATTCTTATATTGCATTTGTACATATACCACTTTAAAAAAGCATCCCTGCAGATGTCTTGCATGACAGTGGCTGTGCAGTAGTGGCATGTTGATATCTTTGATCTATACAGATGCAGGTTCTCTGTCCATTTAACCTGTCAATCATGGCACATTGTGGGTATATAGCAAGATTTTGCATTGATAGCCATGTTCCATGAAAGCGACAACAATTTTTGTCTTTTTTATGTAGCGCTACTCCTGTAGAAGCTGCAGGATTGCTGGCCACGTCTTCCTCACAGGCTTTGCCCCACATCCTTTATTCTTAAATAAATAGTCTAGTGGATGTTTTGTGGTTTTTATTTTTGGAGAACTTGGATAGGGTTGAGTGTAGTGGTGGGATACTCCAAAAACAAGAACTATGTATAACTGAGGACTTAGGTATTCTTCAGGACAAGCTCTATTGAAGTCCAGGCTTGAAACAAACAGTACACTTAAGCTTAGTAGTAACAGTAACAGCCACAAGAGCAGAGTCCCTTTAAGTAGGAGATTAGATGGACAACATAAATTCCCAATAGGGGGATTCCTTCATCCACCTGACTTAAAGCGGGGGTTCACCCGTACATAACACCTTTTACCCTTAGCTTCATGCTCGTTTTGTCTAGGGGAATCGGCTAGTTGTTTTAAAATATGAGCTGTACTTACCGTTTACGAGATGCATCCTCTCCGCCGCTTCCGGGTATGGGCTGCGGGACTGGGCGTTCCTATTTTGATTGACAGTCTTCCGAGAGGCTTCCGACGGTCGCATCCATCGCGTCACGATTTTCCGAAAGAAGCCGAACGTCGGTCCGCAGGCGCAGTATAGAGCCGCACCGACGTTCGGCTTCTTTCGGCTACTAGTGACGCGATGGATACGACCGTCGGAAGCCTCTCGGAAGACTGTCAATCAAGAAGGAACGCCCGCTCCCGAAGACCCATACCCGGAAGCGACGGAGAAGATGCATCTCGTAAACGGTAAGTACGGCTCATGTTTTAAAACAACTAGCAGATTCCCCTAGACAAAACGAGCATCCATCTAAGGGGAAAAGAGAAAAAAAACACATCATTGGGTGAACTCCCGCTTTAAAGTGGTTTTAAAGGCAGAAGGTTTTTTATCTTACTGCATTTTGTGCAGTAAGATAAAAAGCCTTCTGTGCGCAGCAGCCCCCCTCAGCCCCTCTAATACTTTCCTGAGCCCCATCTCTATCCAGCAATGTTGCATTAGACACTCGGCTGCCCGGGTCTCTCCCTCCTCATTGGCTGAGACCGCAGCGAAGCGCCATTGGCTCTCACTTCTGTCCATTAAAGTCAGTGAGCAAATTAGGAGAGAGAATGGGCGGGCCACAGCTCAACAGGAGGGAAGGGCCAGGAGTGCCGAAGAGGGATGCGAGAAGAGAAGGATCTGGGCTGCTCTGTGCAAATCCACTGCACAGAGCAGGTAAGTATAACATGTTTGCTATTTTTAAAAAAAACAAGACTTTATTATCAATTTAATGGGGAAAAAAAACTTCTCCTATTTTATTTCTTTTGGTCTAGTAAACATACCAACCTAATCGTTCTCTTCGTTCTTCTCAAGACCTCCTACTCTCTAGCTCTCTCATCACCTGCCCCCATGCTCGTCTCCAGGACTTTTCCAGAGCCTCTCCAAGCCTATGGAACTCCTTACCCCAATCTATCCGCCTATCTCCTTCTCTATTAGCTTTTAGAGGATCCCTGAAAACCCTCCTCTTTAGAGAAGCCTACCCTTCCCACACCTAACAACTGTATTTTCATTTGAGTCCATCTGATCATCTCCCACAGCTACTACCCTTTGTTACACTTGACCCTCCCTTCTAGATTGTAAGCTCTAATCAGCAGGGCCCTCTGATCCCTCCTGTATTGATTTGTATTTTGACTGTACTGTCTTCCCTGATGTAAAGCGCTGCGCAAACTGTTGGCGCTATATAAATCCTGTATAGTAATAATAATAATACCATTGAAACAGTTCTGTTATTGATGTTCAATAAATGGAATATAAATAATAGTTGTTCCTGACAGTTATCTTGTGAGCTGATAAATTATACGTATAACTTATCACTCTCTCTGTGAGCTGCTGAACATCTACCCCCTATGCTTTGGAGAGGAGGAGAATGATCGTGGTACTGTAGCCCTTCCTAGGGTGACAACACTGCTTCTCCATAAGGCTGGGTTCACACTTGAGAATGCAATAGCTCACAGCAGGAGTCCAGTGCATCTTCATTCCCCATTTCAGGTCCAATTTCAGCCCGAATTTTGGGCTGAATTCAGACCTGAGAGGGGCCAAAAGACACACAGGACTCCTGTGCAATTCGCAATGCAGAGACGTGTGAACTGGCTCCATAGAGAGCCAGTCAGAATCTCCTGCTATCCGAATTAAATGCAGGGAAACCCGCATCCAACTTGCAATAGTGTGAACCCGGCCTAAGAGGTGTGTTACTGGCAGTATCAATATGTACACACACTGCACCTGAGCAAATTCTGGTTTTAATGCTATCTGTTAAAGAGGAAGTAAACCATCTACAAAAAAAAAAAAAACACCCTGCAAGACAAAGGCATAATGAGCTAGTATGCAAAGCATACTAGCTCATTATGAATTACTTACCTGAGATCGAAGACCCCGCATCGGTGCTCGTGTCCGTCCTCCGTCGCCGCCACCTTTCCCAGAGTGACTCCCGGGTACCGCAGCTCCGGCAATGACGCCACTCACGCGGGTGGGAGCCACCAGTCACGGCACGATCGCCTTCAGAAACGGCACACTCAGTGCACCTGCGCCGTTGTCTATGGCGCATGCGCCGTAGACATCGGTGCCCATCTTTTTTGCAAATATCTCTTAAACTGTGTAGGTTTAGGAGATATTTCTTGCACCTACAGGTAAGTCTTATTCTAGGCCTTACCTGTAGGTAAAAGTGGTCTGTAAGTGTTTACAAACACTTTAATTACTATC
Organism: Rana temporaria; assembly: GCF_905171775.1. Classification (NCBI taxonomy): domain Eukaryota; kingdom Metazoa; phylum Chordata; class Amphibia; order Anura; family Ranidae; genus Rana; species Rana temporaria. Next base: position 203,662,327 of record NC_053489.1, read on the forward strand.
AGTTCTGATTCTGTTACATTACATTAAAAATAAACTTTGTAGCTTGTCGACATGTTCAGGTGGTGTGGGGTAGACTCAAAGGGCCAGATTCAACAAGCTATTGCGCCCGCGCAACCATAGGTTGCGCGGCGCAATAGCTGTTTTGCTCCCGCGTAGCGAATGCCCCTGATTCAGGAACATCGCTACGCGGACTGCAGCCTAGGATATGACAGACATAAGCCTCCTTATGCCTTCATATCTCAGGCTGCATTCTTGCGTTGGCCGCTAGGGGGCACGGCCATTGTGATCGGCGTATAGTATGCAAATTGCATACTACCACCGATTCACAAAAGTTGCGCGGGCCCTGCGCACGCAAGGTACGGAGTTTCCGTACGGCGACTTTAGCGCAAGGCTGCTCCTGCTATAGCAGGGGCAGCCAATGCTAAAGTATAGCCGCCCTTCCCGCTCGTGAAATTTAAATTTCACGTTGTTTACGTAAGTGATTCGTGAATGGCGCTGGACGCCATTCACGTTCACTTCGAAGCAAATGACGTCCTTGCGACGTCATTTGCCGCAATGCACGTCGGGAAAGTTTCCCGACAGAGCATGCGCTGTTCGCTCGGCGCGGGAGCGCGCCTAATTTAAATGATTCCCGCCCCCGGCGGGATCATTTACATTAGGCGCCCTTACGCCGGGCTATTTAGCATATCGCCCGCGCAATTTACGGGCATTTCAAAATATTTGCGTGGGCGCAGAGCAAAAATCGTTGCCCTTTGCCCACGCAAATATTGCGCGGATCTACCTGAATCTGGCCCAAAGAGTGCCCATGTAAGTGCATTGCATACATATAGTTGATTTAGGGTTTGTTCAGACAGGTGTTGACACCTGTCCTGCATGCAGGATCCCTTTGTTACTGCACCCTCATCAGCCCTGGGCACACTGCCGGTGTACACTACACACTGAATTTATACAGACAGGCAGTCGAAGACGGTTGAAAACAAGATTCTTCCATCTTGCTGGAAACAAGTACCAGCATCCAAACAGCATAAACAAAATCAAACATAAAATAAACCCTGGCCACTTGGGCGTCTACCTTCCATACAGGAACCTATGGAGTCTGGCTCAGCCTAGTGCTGGGCAGACAGTGCTGGTCATACAGCAGAAAAACAATAGTCTTTTGATTTTTATCACACAGAAAAATCAATCCTCTCCTCACCTCCTCAGAAGACTTTCAGTACTGCTCTCCTTATTCACAAAGCCTCAGGATGCAGCAAATTAGCGGTAATCCTCTGGACTGCTTATAGAGGCCTTAATTGCCTCATTCTGAACAGCTGAAGTTTTCCAACGGCCTTTAGCCTTTTCTGGCTACATTTGTAGCCGACGCCTAATAACAATTGGTGTATTGTCTAAACAAGGCAGAATTGTATGTCTCGTCTGTGACAACACCCACAGATTTACCTGACTTCATGTCACAAGACCTTTGTACCGATCCCTGCCCGCATGTCAATTTTTTTTTTTTTTTTTATAAAACCTTTATTTAACCAAAAAGAGAATGGGTAATCATCCAGCCCGACTAAATAGGCAAAGCTTGTCTGAGTTCATCATAGGAATCCGATACATTGCGTATTCCAAAGCATTCATGCGGTATAGATCTAAGAAAGGAACAGGCAATGCATAAAGTCTAAATCAAATACAAAGGAAGATCTGATGTGTATGCCATTCATAAGTTTGTTCTGGGTTGTAAAGTTGCAAGACCTAAATTTAACTCTGCAGATAAGACTACCAAATTGAGGGTCTGTGGTGCTGTGTGAGAAATGTGGTAAACCCAGGATGGCTACCAGTAGACTAGGGTGTAAGGAGTGGGAAGTTGTTTTGAAGATGTACTTGGTTGTGATAATAGTGGGACCTAATAAAGGGTGGGATTTTATCTGTTATGTTAGCATGGGTGGGTTTTCACCCACACCCTCAAGTGGAAAGTCGTGAAATGATTGCTCTAATTTTAATTAGGGTTTTTGGTCTTTCTGGGAACAGCAGTCTATCAGCCTAGTTGGATGCACTGCTCTATGATACTTCACAGGGTCTGGGAACCAGGGACGTGCGGTGAAGTCAGTGGCTGCTGAGGCACTGGCTAGTATCAGATACATACAGGTTACATATGTTAGAGAAAGAACAATAATTCTAGCACTAGACTTCCTCTGTAACTCTAAACATGTAACCTGTAAAAATTGTTAAAGCGTCGCCTATGGAGATTTTTAAGTACTGAAGTTTGCCGACATTTCACAAGTGTGTAAAATTGTAAAGCATGTTTGGTATCTATTTACTCTAACTTTTTCATAGTATACAAATAAATCGTGCTAACTTTAGTGGTTTCTTTTTTTAATTATTATTATTCATGAAACAGTTTCTTTCCCCCAAAAAATGCTTTGAAAAAATTGCTACGCAAATACCGTGTAACATAAAAAGTTGCAATGACCTCCATTTTATTCCGTAGGGGTTCTGAGTAATTTTCTAGAAAAAAAATATGATTTTTACACGTAGGAGAGAAGTGTCAGAATTGGCCTGGGTTAATTACTATAAATAAGTAATATACAAATAATTTTTTTATATTATTTTTAGGGTAATTTACTATATTTTCAAAAACTGTACTCAAGCAGGTGGCTTAACGGACAAATTACTGAAGTTTGAAGTTATAAATTTCACAGTAAATAGATAAATGATAAATTATTATCTTATAAAATAGAGCATAATAATATATGATTTAGCTTATACTTTTTCAGCAGCAGCAGATCCTCATTCTCCCTCTTAACTGTGTGAGAAAAACATGGGATTTACCCATGGGATTATGGGTAAATCTTATACACAATAAACACATGTTTTTTCCTTGTAGTTAAGAGGACTGGGCTGGAAGGGAGCATGTGTCTTTTAGACACATGCCCCCTTCCATGACACTTTACCATTGCTCCAAGCTGTCCATTGAGCTCGGTGCCTCTGACAAGAAGTGAGGAGAGGCACTGTGAGCTCAACCTCTCAGGCCACGTACACACCACCGGATCTCCGCTGGAAACGATCTGCCGGATCGTTTCCAGCGGAGATTCCTCCTCCGGATTTGGATCCGATGGCGTGTACACACCATCGGATCCAAATCCGTGCAGAATTCATCCGCGGTGACGTGGCGCGACGCTGGAAGGTAAGTACTTCCACGCATTCGTCGAATCATTACGACGCATGCGAGGAAGGGGAGCGGACGGATTGATCCGGTGAGTCTGTACAGACCACCGGATCAATCCGCTGGAGCCGATTCAAGCGGATAGATTTCTTAGCATGCTAAGAAATTTATATCCGCTTGAAATCGATCGGCCCGAGGAATCTCCGCAGATAAATATCCGCTAGGCCGTACAGACGACCGGATTTGTCCGCTGGAACTGATCCGCGGATCAATCCCAGCGGATAGATCCGGTCGTGTGTACGGGGCCTCAGTCTGCTGCAAACAGTGTGCCAGTTTGTATTAAAACTGGCTTCTCTGTATGTAGCTTCTGATAGGCTGCACAAGGAGCCCTGTATCTCCAGAACTATAGGTCGTAGGGGCCTCAAATTTTGACCAGTGGTGGGGTAAGACTTCCTCTGTGGTCCCGGGTCGCCTAGCTACAACCCTCAAAGTCTATCTTTTTTTTTATGTTCATGGCTTCACGTCCCTGCTGGGAACCCAATGTCCCCTCTAGTTTTATGTAAAGTTAATATGGATCCATTCACTCTGGCTCTCACCCTTCTTCAGAGATAAGAGAATATTAAGAGCTTGAAGATCTTTCAAATATCCCTGCAGCAGTTTAATCAGAAGGGTCTGTAGCAGATATAGTAAACAGGGAAGTTAAATCGTTCAGGAGAGGTTAAACAACGTCCCGTGTACATTAAAGTTTAAATGGTTTTGGGCAGCGGGCAGAAATTCCAATTCAAAGCTGTGTTTCAAATTAGCTGAAATAAGTGTACCTAAGTATTTGGCATAGGATGAGGACCGTTTGAATGGGAAGTTACGATTTATATGCTTTAGTTGCACAGACGAATTTGAAATATTAATCTTGTAGTTGGAATGAACCCCTATTTCTCCAGTTCCTGTAGTAAGATCAAAGAGATGATAAAGAAGATAATGTCATAAGCGTAAGCTGTGACTTTGTGGGTTAGCTTGGCTGATTTGAGTCCTGTTATCACTTTGTTTGCTCTGATAGTACGCAGGAACGAATCCAACGATTACAGCAGGGCTCAAACTGTCAAGTCCTGAGCTACTAGCCAGGCCTCAAGGGTTACTTGCCTCCAGTTGCTCCACCCAACCCCTAATTCCACCCCTAAACACGCCCTCATAAATTATCATGAAATTATACTTAGTAATTTTATGCAGAATTAGGTTATAAAAATAAATATTAAATTATACATTTATCAGTGCCTAACTGTCAGGGATTAGCTAAAGCCTATGTGCATGCGCGGGAATATTAGTGCTAACAGACAAACGCACATTAGCGATAACAGGCAAATGCATATCCACATGCACGAAAATACACGTTAGCCACTAATGCTGGTGCCTAATGGCCTATATATAGACAGCAGCTGCACTAGTGCAGCTGCTGTCTGATCTTTAGCTTTACCCTGTGTTTTGATCCTGTGCCTGTATCTGATCCAGTATTTGACCTGGCTTTCTGACTACGCTGCTGTCTCCAGTCCTGACCTTTGACTTGCCTTGAACCTGATTATTCCTGCCTGTCTGCTTGATTTCCTGTTGCCAAACCCAGCTTCAACTCTGACCATTCTCTGCCTGCTGTTTATGATAGACTGATCCTCCGTGTATAACCTGGCCTGTCTGACTCTGCTTCAGTCTTCTGCTTCCAGCCTGTCTAGCTCCAGCACTGCTCCCAGTACCACCTCTTCAGGCACTGCCAGCCCACCTGGCTGCAGCTGCCCTTTTCACTAGCCCTCCTGAATACTTCTCCACAGTCCTCCCAGGCTGGCTCTGCATCCATCCCAGATTGCTTGCCCCAAATGCCTTTAGGCATGCCTCTCAGTCCTGTGACTGTAACACTCACCAGCCCTCTTGGCTGTCTCCCTCCTTGGAGATTAGCCCGGCAGTGTTCTCCCACTGTCCTCTCCTTGCTCCCGTGCCTCCTGGTCCGGATCCCTCCTTGTGTCATGAGAAGGGTTCCTTATGCACCCGAGCCCTGGTCTGTGTCACCCCCCCTCCTCAGACTGGGGAGCTACTCTCAAAGGCCTCCAACAGCCTAACATTCCATCTCCATCTTCCACCCGAACTCCATTGCCCCAGCTGGGCTGACCCTGAGTATTTGAGGGGGCGTGCCCCCTGCCAACCTTTCTGTTGGGGATTGGTCAGGGCCCTCAGAACACTCCAGCTAGATCCTCCTAGACCCCTCTCAAATGCCAGCACATTAAATGGCAAGCCCTATCATGAAAATAAGCCCTACTGTGTTTATGGTTGCCAAAATTAATATAAGACCCAGGCTTATATTTAGGGACACACGGTAGAAGGTTGTGGAGACTCATTGATCCTAACAGTGACCGTTGAATGAGAGTATAAAGCTCCAATACATTTCTGCATTTCAATTTTTTTTGTAGGACAGGTAAATTTAGGCAGGCCTAGGCTAGGCCTGTTTGTTTTAATCTGGGGGCTGGGAGTGACTTAGAGTAGGCTGGTGACTCACAGCTAGTTTCATCTTTTGTTTAAATTCCCTTTGCTTCTAGAGGCTTCTAGAAGGAAGGTGGGGAAGAAGGTAGAGCTGCCTGGGGTGTTCTAGGGAGCCCTGACCAATCCCCAACTTGGATTGGCAGGGGGCAGACCTCCTTCAACACCTAGAGTCAGCCCAGCTGGGGCGGACTTGTTCAGTTGAAAGAACTGGAGATTGAGTATTAGGCTGTCGGGGGGGCCTTGGAGGCAGCCCCCTACTCTGGGGGGAGGTGACCTTGGTCCAGGGGCTCGGAGCTGAACAGGAGCCCTCACACAATTCAAGGGAAAAGGGGCAAGTCTCCAGGAGGGATACACTAGGGGCCTGATCCACAAAAGGGATACGCCGGTATCTACTGATACGCCGTCGTATCCCTGTTTCTATCTATGGAACTGATCCACAGAATCAGTTTCTCATAGATAGGCAGAAGATCCGACATGTGTAAGGGACTTACACTGTCGGATCTTAGGATGCAGTACCGAAGCCGCCGCTGGGGGCATTTCTCGTCGAAATCCAGCGTCGGGTATGCAAATTAGCACTTACGGAGATCCACGAAGCTTTTAAGCTTCGTTTTTTCTCCGTAAGTATTAGTTTGCCGTCGCAAAATTAGGGCTGCTTTTACAAGGTGTAAAGTTAGTACACCATGTAAAAGTAGACCCTTCTTTCCCGCGACGCTGTCAATTTTTTTTTTATTTATTTTTTTCCCGCCGCCACTTTTTTTTACCCGGCGCGATTCACAAAACTCGGCGTAACGTAATTTCACGCAATGCATGTTGGGAAAATCGCGTCGGGAGCATGCGCAGTACGTCCGGCGCGGGAGCGCGCCTAATTTAAATGGGACTCGCCCCATTAGATTAGGAACGCCTTACGCCGGACGGATTTAAGTTACACCGCTCAAAATTTCTAGGTAAGTGCTTTGTGGATCGGGCACTTAGGTAGAGATTTTGCGGCGGTGTAACTTAAATAGGAAAATTTAAGTTACGGCCGCTCTTTGTGGATCAGGCCCTAGGTGTCAGTGAGTGGCAGGCACAGTCGGGAGAGCTAAGAGAGGCATGCCGGAGCAGACTGGGAGTGTGCAGTCTGAGATGGATGTAGAGCCGGAGGAAGAGACTGTGATGTTACTGGCAGTGAAGTCAGGACGCTGCAGTCGGGAGGGCTGTCAGGGTGTGCAAAGGGCTGACTGGGATCAGTAGTCCACCAAAGAGGGCAGCTAGCACCAGAACTTTCTTTGCTACACCATAGGGGCCAGCGGTCCCTGCCTGCAATAAGGAACTTTAGCTAAGTCCTGGATGAAACCAGTGTCAGGCCTAACTATGTTCTAGCTGCGCCTAAAGGATTGTGTTGGAGGGAGAAGGAGAGATAGTCTGCAGCGAGTGTTGTGCATAGGGTGCCCACGTTTCCCGGATTGCCCAGGACTGTCCCGCAATTGACATGTCTGTCCTGGGTCCCGGGCACTTTCATTCCCGGGACAATACAATGTCCTGGAATGAAATAGAGGACACAGCCACCCCCTACTAACTTATAACTACATTTCCAGAACTGGTTGCAAGGGCCAGCGCTGCCTGGCATCTTGCAACCAGTGACAATTTACTCTCAGACAGCGAAACCGGGAGCGAGGCCTACGCCTAGAGCAGCACTGCTGTCCCTACCCACCTTAGCACCTCCTCCTTCTCTGGCACCCAGCAGCAAGCAGCAGGGACTGGTGTGATCTTCACTCTCCAGATAGTGAGGCCACTCCTTTCCTTCTACGCACGTGGCTCATGCAGAGGAAGTGATAGCAGCACTGAATCTGATGGCATGCTATGGGTGGCAAGCGCCACTGCATCTGGTGGCAGGTGGTACATTCACCTGACAAATAACCCACCTTCAAATTCCCCATAAACCCCTAGACTACATTCCCCTCATCCTTTTTTGGGGAAGGTGAGAGAGGAGGTGTGTCCCTGAATGGCAGTTTGGAAATGTGGTCACCCTAGTTGTGCAGGAGGAGGGTATCTAAATTGTCCCAAACCATGCAAGAATCTTTTTCCTGGGCATCCCATTAATTCCTTAACCCCATCCAAGTTCTAATCCCTCAAAATACAAAAACAAAGCTGATGAACTTGTTTATTGTCTTGGAGTGTCTGTAAGTGAATACCGTGCTGGGCAGGGTGACAGGTGGGCCACAATCACTCTGCAGCCCCTACAGGGGTACCGCTTCACACAGCTAGCACTGTCCCACAAAGCAATTGTGTGCACAGGCTTAGTTGCTAAATTGGCTTTGCCAAACATCCCTACATTGGTTTGATTGCAAGAGCCTATTACCTTGAGGTAGACAACAGTTGCTATGGCCTCTGTAGCATGATTGCCAGGCTGAAATGCTTTCATGACAACAATCTTAGAGAGTCTGAGATTAACTTCAGAAAGTGTACCTTGCTTACTTTGGAGAAGGTTGATTCCTCATGTAGCACTACCCCCGAAGGAGCTGCTGATTTGATTTGGGTCTACGCTCTGGCTGTCATCCCCTGAAACTGTCTCGAACCCTCCCTTGGCACAACTGGAATCAGTAAGGATTGTGGACCCCAGTGGTTGTTGGGGAGCACAATATTTTATCACCACAGGAAACATATAAACAAATTGTTACCTTGTGCTGCACTGGTACCCCAGGATGACAGATGGACGGCACACAGATTTAACCTAACCAATGGAACTTTACTTGTGTAGCACTATCCCCGGAAGCTGATGGTTTGTTTTGGGTGGCATGTTACCTAATGGCTCCTCTGCCGTCTTAGGGGTGTATGGTGAATGTAGCAGTAACGGAATGTTCAAGACAGGTGTCTTTTCTGTGCTCTTTATTACCCAGCCGGGTAAAAACAGTAAACTTGTGGTGAAAGGTAGAGTTGAAAGGAGAACAGCAGATTCGGGCGTAGTAATAGGGAAACAGTCCTGCTCCCACGTGTAACACTTCTTGCGCCACTACTGCCTGAGTGTACCTGGACAGGCCTCTCTCACTGACCTGGCAGCTAGAGTATCACTCGAACCTTTAGGGAAAAGTCTCTGCCACAGACCCTCCTGGAATGAACTTGAACCTTTAGGGAGAAGTCTCTGCCACAGACCCTCCTGGAGTGGACTCAGGGTAAAGCTTCTGCAACAGGCCCTCCTGGAATGAACTTGATTACGGAGATGATCCTCCTTGATAGAATTTCGCCTGGATCTCCTTCAGATCGTTTTTTTAGGTACCGACTGACAGGTGACCAGCCTCTCAGTGTCCGGCTACCTTGATCCCTGGTGGTTTGTCGAGATCCTGTTGGATCGCCAGCCTCTCATTGGCTCTCCTGCAAGCATTGGGTGATCAACTCATCCTCCGGGGTCAACCGCACAGTACAGCCTGGTCCTCCTCCCGTGCCCCTGGCATGCTTCCTTATCACACCCAGCTTTTCACGGACCTTCCTTTTTAGATCATTGATCTTTTTTTGGATATCCTCGGGGGTCCTGGTGGCATTGCCCACGGCACTGACCTGCAAGCTGAGCTCCATCAGGAAACTCAGTATTGGCCCCAGGCGTCACTCCTCGCAACAGGAGTTTAGGGGATCTCTAAATCATCTTTCTGTCATATAAAGAAAGGCGTTGAGCTACTAAGGATGGGCGCATTACAACATGCGACCAGAGCTTAGTGTTTAAAAATATAATATACTTCTAGGTCAATATTCCAATACACCTCTATATGCAAGTGATTATCAGTAAGGGACCCCAGGCGTCACTCCACACAAACAGGAGTTTGGGGGTTTTGTACATCATATCACTTTGAGCATATTGGGATGTATTAGGCCACTAAGGGAGATGCTATGAAATAGCATCAACCCCTAGCATAGAAAAGTTAGAGCGAACATGTTCAAACAATTAGGACAAGGCCTATAAGGGATTTGTACTTATGTCAAGCTCGTAGTAAATAGGAGTTGTAGTAACAACTAGTACTTGCGTATGAGAGGCACTATAGTTAAAGTAATAGTACTTGCGTATGAGATGCAATATAGCTCAGGTAATTATAGTTACATACATGAGGTAAATATTGCAGACGTAATAGTAGTTGCATGTGAGAGGCAATATAGCTCAGGTAATTATAGTTGCATAAATGAGGTAAATATTGCTCTAGTAATTTGAGGGTAGCTGACCCTTTAAAATACTCCTTACATTACATAGCACCCTGCACCTCAGGGCCCCTTTACATTACACAGCACCATGCACCTCTGGACCCCTTTACATTACACAGCACCCTGCACCACTGGGCCCCTTTACATTACACAACACCCTGCACCTCTGGACCCCTTTACATTACACAGCACCCTGCACCTCTGGACCCCTTTACATTATACAGCACCCTGCACCTCTGGACCCCTTTACATTACACAGCACCCTGCACCTCTGGACCCCTTTACATTACACAGCACCTTGCACCTCTGGACCCCTTTACATTACACAGCACCCTGCACCTCTGGACCCCTTTACATTACACAGCACCCTGCACCTCTGGACCCCTTTACATTACACAGCACCCTGCACCTCTGGACCCCTTTACATTACACAGCACCCTGCACCTCTGGACCCTTTTACATTACACAGCACCCTGCACTTCTGGACCCCTTTACATTACATAGCACCGCACCTCTGGACCCCTTTACATTACACAGCCCCTCACAGTTTGTTACACAGACACCCCCTAACAGTTCTGGGCCCCCTGCTTGTTACACTGGAGGGAGACGTGATATGCAGCCCACGGGCTGCGGCCAACCGGGCATATGCCCAGTTTGCCCTATGGCCAGTCCGGGCCTGTATGAGGCATTGTTAGTACCACTAACATGCATATTTTAGTTTGTCAGTAAAAAAAACTGTGCTCCTTCAGTAAATTTGTAATACTTTGTCAGTTAAAAAATACATTGAGAGTTAGAAACATTGGACAGAAAGGAAGGACCCTGGGCTCAGGAAGAGGGGTCAGGGGGCCCTTTGTGGTTTCTTGCCCTGGGGCCCTGAAGGTTCTAGGTATGCCTCTGGTTACACCCATATTTAGGGTGTAACATGTAACATTTCTAAGCACCCCCCCCCCTTTCTCTGTGACAGCAGGTCAAAGTTTATCTCCCCGCAGTCACCTTTACATTTTAAAAATGGTGTGGCTTTGCCCGCACAGTTGCATCATTTATTCACAGAGGTCTGTAAATGAATGAACTACAAGTACTGTCTGCCAGCCTTTAAGAGAGTATATTTTGCAGACAGTCGCTGATAATATTTATAGGCAGCAGATAGGTGATCTATAGAGTCTCTTAATTTTGCTGCTTTATTAATAGATGTGAAACAACTGACATGCAGTGAGATTTAGGCTGGGTTCACACTATTGCGAATTGGATGTGGCTTTCCCTGCATTCCAATTCACATGACAGGAGACTCTCAATAGAGTCAGTTCATACATCTCTGGGGTGGCTGCGTAGCGAATTGCACAGGGATCTGAATGCAGGCAAAAATTCAGACCTGATTCGTCCCTGAAACAGAGAACAAGGACGCATCGGATCCTTGCTGTGGGCCGCATCCGAATTAAATGTGAACCGAGTCTAATAGTTTTGTCTGAGCTTCTGAGTTGGTTTTATTGTGCTTTTGGGTTTTACACTCCTTTCTACACTGACACAAAATGCTAAAGAGCACTTCACTGACCCAAAGTATAAAGTGGCAATTTACCACAGCCAATGTAGAGGACACTTCTTCAATAGCATTCAATTTAAAGCGACACTTTTCCATTGACTATAGACAAAAGAGTCCATCACTCCACTATGTAAAGAGGGAAATTTCTCCACTGACTATCAATATAATGCCTTGTACACGATCGGAATTCCCGATGAAAAAAGTCAGACGGAATTTTTTCTTTGGATATTCCGACCGTGTGTGGGCCCCATTGGACTTTTTTCCGTCGGAGTTTAGAAATAGAACAAAATCCGATCGTCTGTGCGGAACTCCGACGGAGAAAAAAACTATGCATGCTCAGAACGTTCATTTTTCTCGGCTCGTCGTAGTGTTTTACGTCACCGCGTTTTGGATGGTCTGACTTTGGTCTGACAGTGTGTATGCAAGACAGCTTGAACGGAATTCCGATGGAAAATTCCATCGGATTTTATCCCGATGGAAAATCTGATCGCTTGTGTACAGGGCATAAGGCTTTTCTGCACTGACTACCGGGGTAAGCAGAATTTTTTCCGCCGACTACCAGTGTAAGCAAGCATTTATCCACTGCTCACCAATGTAAAGGGGGACTTTGCCAGTGGCCATTAATGTAAGAGGAACTTCTCCACTGACTACTAATGTAAAGAGGGAATTACTCCACTGACTGCCAATGTAAGGAGACATTTTTCCACTGGCTACCAATGTAAGGAGGAATGTCTCTACTGACTGACAATGTAGGGGCAATTCTCCACTGATCACCAATGTAAGAGGACACTTCTACACTAATTACCAATGTAAGGGGGGACTTCTCCAATACTGTATAAGGATGTTCTTCTCCAGCAGGGGTGCTACTGTGCTGTGAGCTGTGGATATAATCATTTTTAGCTGAGGATCCCCCCCCCCCCCCCGAGACTTAAACGTTATTTATAGGGTTTCTCTGTGGCAAGAAGGTTAAGAAAAACTGACTTGGAGGATAAGTGTAAATTGGATGAAAATCAAAAATTGGGGTAGGGTGTTAGGCTGCATGGAGACTGACCCCCCCTATCAGCTTAGCACAGATATGGCATTCTGATCTATGTCTTGAAATACACTGCCTATCCCATGTGTTAGTATCAGGAACATGCAGTGAGCAGCGCACAAGTAATCGTTGAACATGTAATCCCAATGGTTTATATCGCTAATGAGCCCAGTGCGTGCTCCTCGACCAGAATTTCGGAAAAGCATTAAAGAGAGGGACAAAGTGAAGAGGAACTAATTACAGCTAAGGCCATGGGGCACTAGAATAGAAAATAACACTAGCTACATTGATAATGGTAAATATTAACTACTAGTTGTGTTGAGCTTCGACAGCAAAGTTACACTGAGGGTTTAATACTACTTTAATCCAGGGTTATGCAGTCTTCCCCCCTGCTGGTTTAGGTTGTGATCACTGGTCCTCTGTAGCCTTTTTGCTTGCGGGTCCCTTTCACTGAAGCCATCATGCTGGTCCTGCAAAAATTACTTTGGGCATGTTTGGCTACTAGCCGTGTACAGGCGACAGCTCCCTGGAGGCTTGGTCATGTGGGTTTGGAGTTGTACAGTATTTGAACATGCCTAAGCTCCCCCCTAGTCCTGCATTGTAGATAATGACGTAAAGGGCTCGCTCACATTTGAGAGTAAGGATGAGCTCCGTCGTGTTCGCAAACCCTGCGTGCAGAGCCCACCAGGAAGTCAGCACTATGCTGTGCTAATTACAGGCAGTGAGACATTGTCCCGATGTGTGGCTGCAGAGATCAGGAAATATCTCACTGCCTGTGATTAGCGCAGTGCCCGACTTTCTGGCGGGCTCTGCACGTGGGATTTGCGAACACGCTGGAACTCAAGCTCATCCTTATTTGAGAGCTTAAAGTGGTTGTAAACCTTAGTCATGAAATCTGAACAAAGCACATATATCTGTAGTGTTTAATTGTCTATCTCCAAAGCTCTAAGTGTTGTTTTGCTCTTGTGCTTTGTTCCTCTGTTATAAGCATGTCTCACTTCTGAGAAGTTTTCCCGTCACATGAGATACATTTATGACGGGGGGAGGGAGCTCACCACAACTTGTCTATTCAGAACACAGCTCTGTATCCTTCTTTTGTCCTTGTGCAGTGTGTGGAGGGGGGGGGGGTGTCCCTTTGTTCCAATCAGCTCTCACACACTGTAACTGCAGCTCTCCACCCCCTTATCTCTATGCTCCTCACAGATACAGAAGGATTTTACAAAACTGCACTTTAAAGGAATGTAGGAAAATAGAATACAACAGATAAAGAAATTAAATGTATGTAGGAGGATTTGTTTAATCTCTGTGTATCACCTGAAGCCATTCACTTTACTGGGTATATGAGAGGGTTCACAGCTACTTTTAGGCTGGGTTTAAACCTACGCGAATTGGATGTGGCAGTTCGCATGACATTTTAAAATATGTTTATTTGAATAAGGCTGGTTCACATATCTGTGGTGCGTTCGCACTCTGCATTGGCCAAAAAACGTGTGCATTAGGCAGTGCGGTCCAGCTCAGGTGCAAATTCAGGCCCATTATCATTGCATGTCTCTTCTGAGATAAATACCCTGCCTGCTTGCAGTTTCTGACCCTGGAACTTAAGTTCTGCTTTCAGCAAAATAATCTCTGTGAAATCATCCCGATTTAAATGTATAAATCAATACAATTAATGTATACATATAAACATAACGTCTATGAATTCTGGGGATCCCCAACAACATCCACACACACTGTACGCAAATGCCCACCACCTACAGCACTGTAGCATCTCCTCTGCCTCCGACAATCACAGCTCTGTGTGTGTATGATATACTGTCATGGCTGGCTAATAAAGTTAGAGCTGACTTGTCCCTGTCTATTGTTTATTCCCCCTTCATCTGTTTGTATGTTTGAAGTGTAAAAAATTCACCTAAAATACCATACAACCTTAACTCCTGTAATGTTTACATTGATAGCCAACATCACAACATCACAGACACCACTACATTTCTTCCAGCTGTCACCGGAAGTTGTTGGTGCAACCCGCTGACTTTCACTCGGAAACCAGGAAGAGTAATATTTGGTGGAAAGTGGTGCTATTGTCAATAGCTCGGTGTCTCTATGTGCTCTATTCATCTTTAGCTGCAGCTCAGAGCGGAATGTGACAGGCACTGTCATTGTCAGACGTGCAGCTGCCGCACCGCACTATGGTTCCGTGTGGGACTTGTTTCTACGGGGAAGGAAAATGAAGAGACGCCAGACCGGTCACTGAGAGCCACGTCTAATGGGAGAGGCCGACCGGGGGGACAAGCTGGAGCTGGGACTGGAGTGACAGGAGCCAGGTCAGCATACACTACGGTGAGACCCCCCTCCATATACAGAGACTCCATTCCTTATACATAGCCTTCACTTCATATACACACCTATCATTATTTATTTCCTTAGACATAGTGCTAAATCTATACACAGAGCCTTCATTCTATTTACACAGCCTTCACTCCATATACACAGAGCTTTTATTTCATATACACAGAGCCTTCACTCCATATACACAGAGCCTTCATTCCATTTACACAGCCTTCATTTCATATACACAGAGCCTTCATTCCGTATACTCAGCCTTCATTCCGTATACACAGAGCCTTCATTCCATCTACGCAGAGCCCTTCATTCCATCTACGCAGAGCCCTTCATTCCATCTACGCAGAGCCCTTCATTCCATCTACGCAGAGCCCTTCATTCCATCTACGCAGAGCCCTTCATTCCATCTACGCAGAGCCCTTCATTCCATCTACGCAGAGCCCTCCATTCTCATATATATATATATATATATATTTTCCATCAACAGCCTTCATTCTATATACAGAGCCCCATCTTAAAACAGAGCCTTCATTCTATATACAGAGCCTTTGTATATGCAGAGCCTTCATTCCATATACAGTGCCCTCCACAGAGCATCCATTCTATATAAAGACCCCTCATTCTCTATACAGAGCCCTCAACTGAGCATTCATTCTATATACAGGGCCCTCATTCCCTATGTGAGGCACTCTATAGAGCATTCATTCTATATACGGGGCCCTCATTCCCTATGTGAAGCACTATACAGGGTAATCATTCCCTATACAGAGCCCTCTACAGGGCATTCATTCTATATACGGGGCCCTCATTCCCTATGTGAAGCACTATACAGGGTAATCATTCCCTATACAGAGCCCTCTACAGGGCATTCATTCTATATACGGGGCCCTCATTCCCTATGTGAAGCACTATACAGGGTAATCATTCCCTATACAGAGCCCTCTACAGGGCATTCATTCTATATACGGGGCCCTCATTCCCTATATGAAGCCCTATACAGGGTAATCATTCCCTATACAGAGCCCTCTACAGGGCATTCATTCTATATACAGAGCCTTCATTTCTGTGTCGTGCCATCGAGCCGGATAGTGACAGCCACTCTGAGCAGAACTTGGCATTCTCTTCCCTGCCACATCCTCACATAGCAGAGACTGACATAGAGAGCAGTGTGCTGACACTGTGCCCTGACCAGGCTTTTCTGTGTATAGTGCATGTCTCATTTAATGCCTGTGAGGGGAATCTGGAGAAGTTGCGCATGGTAACCAGTCAGCATTTAGCTTTCATTTTTAAAGCCTAACTGAACATGTTGAAACTTGAAGCTGATTAGTTACTATTCACACTGCTTTCGTTTCAGTAAGTACCCCCCTTCTATCTCTAGTCCTGACTGATGACAGTCCTATAACTCTGCTACATTCCATTGTTCTCTCTGTATGATGATTATTATCTAGGGGGGATATTTACTAAAATGAGTGCAGCTGTGCACATTAACCAATCCGCTTTGAGGTTTTATTGGTTCACATCTATGCATTTTTTACTGCGTTTTCAGAAACATACCACAGTCCATATAACATGGTTTACTATGGGTGATGTTCACATCTGTGTGTTTTTTGAAAAGGGCCCTTTTCTGTTTTTTGGTTCCATAGACTTCAATGGATCAAAAACGTCTATTGAAAAATGCAAAATGCACCTGGAATATGCAAACTGCAACCTGCATAGGTGTGAACCAGGGCTGTTTAGAATCTGGTTACTATGGCCCAGATTCTCATACAATTACGTTGCTCCTGGGCAGCGTAACGTATGTGATTTACGTTACACCGCTGCAGGTTTACAGCGTTGGTGCCTGATTCTCAGAACACTTACCTGTAAACTTGCGGCGGTGTATCGTAAAAGCGCTTGGCGCATGCCCGCCCAATTCAAATGGGGCGGGCACCATTTAAATTAGGCGCGTTCCCACGCCGAGCGTACTGCGCATGCTCCGTCGGGTAAATTACCCGACGTGCATTGCGCTAAATGACGTTGCACCGACGTCATTTGCTTAGACGTTAACGTAAATGGCGTCCAGCGCCATTCACGGACGTCTTACGCCAACGACGTAGATTTTTTACATTTCGACGCGGGAACGACGGCCATACTTAACATTGGCTGCGCCTCATAGACCCAGGGGCAACTATACGCGTCGGAAAGGCTACGGAAACGACGTAAATTCTCTGCGTCGAGCGCGCGTACGTTCGGGAATCGTAATTTGCTAATTTACATAAGCGACGGGGAAAACGACGTCGGCGACACCTAGCGGCAGGAAAAAAAATTGCATTTAAGATCTGACAGTGTAAGAGCCTTACGCCTGTCAGATCTAATGGGTATCTATGCGTAACTGATTCTAAGAATCAGTCACATAGATACCCGGGGCCAGATTAGGATTTACGACGGTGCAAATGGTGTTGCGCCGTCGTAACGCCTTTGAGAATCTGGGCCAGAGTACCTAATTCTGTGTTCTCCACTTTTAATAAATCTCCCCCCCCCTGGTGTTCCTCTTGTTTATCCTATGTCCAGAAGATTAGCACAGATATTTCTATGTGTCCCTACCACTACCACAGAACCTTCTGTGTATCCTGTTTGTGATATTGTCACAGACATTTCCGTAGTACATCATAAAAGTGACACATCTGCCGGTTTCAGGTGTTTTACAAGAGTTTCTGCACGTGTATCAAGCTTCAGGCAACTAACTGCAGCTGCCATACATTTTATGTATAATCATACAATCGGGGGAATTTACTGAAACCTGGAGCAGCTGTGTATAGTAACCAATCGGCTTTTTCCGTTAAGCTTTGAGAATCAATGCCAGAAGCTAATTGGTTGCACAGATCCTGTCCGTCCCAGACTTGGTAAATTCCCTTTAGTGAGTTACTGATGACTTTCTTTGTAAATAATTAGCTAAACTTTTTTTTGCCAATAAAACTAAGAAATTGCATGGTCTCTCGTTTCTCAAAAGCTCTATAATCATATTCCTTGTTAGTGTTTTTTTTGCATGTGTATGATTTTAAATAACATGATTTTTCCTTGTGAGAAAGCAAACATGCGCTTGTTTGAGATTACCTTGTTGCTAGACTAGTGTATGTGAAAGCTGTAATTATCTAGTATACACACTGTGCAGCTATGCATTATTTTTACAATGCCCTTATCTTTCAGGTCATTTTTAAAGTGATGAACTGACACTCAGCTTTGTGTTGTCAATCTGTTTATGGAAGCCACTCCACCATGCTCATCCATTGGCTTATGGAAAGACAGCGAATATTGGGGATTTTTTCATTTTAAAGAGAGCACAAGTGATTACTCCATATACAGTAAAGTGCAGATATGAGCACACAGCCTGGATCTGACCTTATTGGTGTCCAGTCTGGCACAGTTGTTGATAATGGGACTCCTCTCAAGCAAGATGGACTTGCTGATGCCAGAGCTGAGCTGAACACATCACTTGGTGACGATGGCAATATTGGTGAGTTGCATGGATTTGCCTTTAATTGTTGTCTGATAAGATGATGTTAGAAACCTTTTCTATCAGGGTTTGTGAAATAGGACTGAATGTATTGCTTTGTTTCTGACCACTTGATCTAAACCGATGTTTCTCAACCCCATTCCTCAAGTACCTCCAGCAGGTCATGTTTTCAGGTTTTCCATTATTTTGCACAGGTGATTTGATCAGTTTCACTGCCTTAGTAATTACCACGTTTTCATCTGAGGGATATCGTGAAAACATGACCTGTTGTGGGAACTTGAAGACTGAAGTTGAGAAACCTCGATCTAATCTAGGAATGAGCTCCGGCGTGTTTGCACACTCCAACTGCAGAGCCTGCCAGGAAGTCACCACGGCGCTGCGCTAATCACAGGCAGGGAGACATTGGCCTGATGTGTGGCTGCAGAGATCGGGAAATGTCTCGCTGCCTGTGATTAGCGCAGCGCAGTGCCAACTTCCTGGCGAGCTCTGCACATGGAGTATGCGAACGCGCCGGAGCTCCTCCCTAATCTAAACCAGTGGTTCTCAACTCCTGTCCTCAGGACCCACTAACAGGCCAGGTTTGAAGTATTACCTTGGGGAGATGCAGGCTAGAATTCTGCAATCGCTGAGCAGAAAATGATATCACCTGTGATGTATTTCAGTTATCTTGTAAACCTGACCTGTTAGTGGGTCCTGAGGACAGGGGTTGAGAACCGCTGATCTAAACAAGCAAGTGTAGATATAACGTCATATCTTGGTGTAAATAATGCAAAAGAAAACATACCAGGGGAATAAACAGGGTATTTCAGTACTTAGTATGAATACATGGGCAATTCAATGAAGTCTTTACAACACTTTTCTGTAGGTAGCTCCTTTTGGAAACTACCTGCACTGCAGCTTGCAAATCGCGTGACAGTACTAAAGCTATTACATTTTTTTACGTTTGGTATGTTCATGACTATTAAGCTTCTATATTAGTTTTCCGCCACATTACAAGACTGGATACAGGATATATTTGTTGTAGAGGCTCAGCCCACAGTTTACGGATACTTTTACATTGTAGTGATGGAATCTCGTCTGTTATTTCATTGCTATCTATTGATAGCTGTTGTGGTTGTATTTTTGTTTAAATAGGATTTCATTGACCGTGATTTGTCATGTCAAACTGTTAGTTTTTTGTCCTTTTTTTTTTTATAGCGGCGTTTTTCCCAGAAATGGAATTTCCGCTGATCAGGTTCCCACCCCCCTTCCGGTGTCACATTTGGCACCTTTCACGGGGGAGCAGTTGCCTGTCTAATCAGGTTTGGCAGAATCCACATCAAAGTGCGCCATGTCCGGCCCCTCCTCCGTCCTCCCCATTGTCTTCTGGAAGACACGCAGGTCCCAGAAGACAGCAGGGACCATTCAGAACGCGCAATGTGACTTGTGCATGCGCAGTAGGAAACCAGGCTGTGAAGCCGCAAGGCTTCATTTACTGATTCCCTTACTGAAGATGCCTGCACCCAGAGCTAAGGGACGGGTTGGCTTTGGGTGAGGACATTGCAGGCGCCCTGGACAGGTAAGTGTTCTTATTATAAAAGTCAGCAGATACAATATTTGTAGCTGCTGACTTTTAATTTATTATTATTTTTTTCGTGGAACTCCGCTTTAAGTGCAGCATAGCTAGGGAACCCATAGCCATTCTTTATACATTTTACCTTTTATCATAATTTACAGTGAAGTGGAGAGGGATTAGAACCCTTGTCAAGTTTCATTGCTGTCTGTGCCCCTCTGTTAACGAGATTCACCTTCTCTGTTTGTCATGTTTACCATTATCGTTGAAAGTGAAAGTAAAGATTGGGATTGTGGATTGTCACAATAATAAATAATATCCCCCCCAAAAATATGAAAAAACTATTTATTTTTCTTCAGTTTAGGCCAATACGTATTCTTCTACATATTTTTGGTAAAAAAATTGCAATAAGCGTTTATTGATTTGCGCAAACGTTAGTTTTATGGCATTTTTATTAATGCATTTATTTGTTCACTAGTAATGGCGGCGTTCAGCGTTTACATTATGGCAGGCACGTCGGACACACTTGACACTATTTTAGGACCATTGTCATTTATACAGCGAACAGTGCTATAAAAATGCACTGATTACTGTGTAAAAGACACTAGCGAGGAAGGGGTTAAGTGTGTCCTAGGCAGGGCTGTGGAGTCGGTAGATAAATGTTCCGACTCCGACTCCTCTGTATTAATATGCGAATGTATTTTATACATTCCTTGAGGGAAAGAAACGCAACCTACCACAGGACTACTGGCTGGGAAGCCAACAGTCTACTGTATTGCACAGTTTAAGCAAAAGACAAACACAATGAAAACAATCAAGTGACTGGATAGTAGCAGCAGGCATAAACATCAGGAACAGGATCTTTACCAGTTCAAAAATACAAACCACATTGTTTGGTTGTTTTAGAACAAAAACAAAGCTTATCTATAATGAACCAAAAACAAAATCTGTAAAACCTAGAAATGGTTTATATTAATCTTGAAATGTAGTTATAGGCTTAGCAAATGCAAATCAATTCAATGTAGAGTTCTAAGGAAGAGAATTGCCTCTGCCAGATCCTCTTTCATAGAGGCTCTTAAGTCAGACTTTATTATTTTATTCATGCACTAGCTGAATACCCGGCGTTGCCCGGTCTTTCTATCTTAACCTTTTGGGGAGGAAAATCATAGTAATATAAATATACCCATCTTTTATATAAGGGTGTAGGTAAGGGTTAATTTAACTGTCATATATTTTTATTTGGCATATAAGTAATATGTATAGCAGGTATTATTGAAATATCTCCAGGCGTACAGAAGTTATGTGGGATCATACATTTCCCATTGATTTGCATGGGACTTTAAACAAAAACCCTGACCCTCACAAATGGGGGTAGTTAAGGGATAAATTAACTATCCTATAGTTTAAGTGGACATATAAGTAACATGTGACCAAGTGTTATCGAAATATCTACAGCCGTTTGGAAGTTATGAAGTAACATGTATTTCCCATAGAGTTGAATGGGACTTTAAAGAAAAACCCCGACCATGGCAAATGGGGGTGGGTAAGGGTTAAACCACCTATCCTATGTTTGTTGCTGACATATAAGTAACATGTGTGCCAAGTTTCATGTTAATATCTTTAGCCGTTTGGACGTGATGCTGGAACATACATACACACATACACACATACACACACGTTGAGTTTTATATATATATAGATTGGTCTTTATTCTTACAGTAGAGAAGTCATGAATTATAACTTTTTGTGAATTGGGACATTTAAACTTGCTTTTTTTTTTTATTCCAATCTAAATTTAGTAGGAGTCGGAGTCGGTGCATTGTTTGCCGACTCCGACTCCAGGTACCCAAAATTTCCCCCGACTCCGACTCCACAGCCCTGGTCCTAGGGAGTAGTTCTAACTGTGTGGGGGCTGGGCTACATGTGACACGACACTGATCACTGCTCCAGATGACAGGGAGCAGAAGATCAGTGTCCTCTCACAAGGCAGAACAGGGGGATTCCTTGTTTACACAGGTACCCCCCCCCCCTGTTCTGCAGCTCTGTGACACGATCGCGGGACACCGGCGGACATCGAGTTTGTGGGTCCCGCAGGCACAGTCATGGAGCTCACAACGCGAAATTCGAAGCAACGTATATATACGTTGCTTTGCGGAGCCGTGCCATTCTGCCGGACGTATAAGTGCATGGGTCGGACGGCAAGGTGTTAAACTCCCTTCCTTCCTCAAAAAAGTTTTATCTCTATTTTGTGTTTGAAAATTTAAATCGCTGTTCTGTTGTGTAATGTTGTAAAGACTGTCTTGAAGTGATCTGATTTATTTAAGGATATCCTTTAAAAGGTCATGATGTGCTTAAGCAGAACAATTGATTCTTAATGTTTTCATCTCATTTTAATTTGTAAGCATATACTAGTTTGTGTACGTTTATATTTACAGCATATGAATACAACACTTTTTTTAATTTGAATTATTACCATTTTAAACCGAAGTGTAGGGTAATTTCAGAGGGAAACGGATACGATTTTATAATATCTATCTAAGTCAATATGCCCCTTCATAAAGGCAGAAGTTGGCCACTCAGGGGTACGCATTTTGAACTTTTTAGATGTGGGGGCATCTCCGTTTCCATTTAAATAGCAAGTATTGCATGTCTGGATTTGGGGTGCTCTATGAATAAAATATTTGTAAGCACCTTGGAGGTGTCTACCGTGCGGCTGATAACACACAAATACAATTTTAAACAGGTACTTATGTAGGGAGGGTTTTATTATATATGTTTTGTGGTCTCAAAGGTCATAAAAATACAAACCCCTGTTCAAAATCATGATTTCAGCTGCCATATAGTCCACAAAGACCCTGCAATAAATATCATACTTCCAGATATCAGGAAAAGATTCTTTAGTCTACAAATGCATTCTGTCTGAGACAAAGATGTAATTGTGGTGCAGTGAAAATCAGCATTTATTCTGATCTATATTTTAAATAAAATAAATTAGTCTAGATAATGTTTTGATAGTCCAGTGTGGTTGGTTGGTCACCATGGCTGGAAGTAGAACCTTGCATGGTTGTATAACCCATACAGGCAGTAGTGTAACACATGGTTCATATACCCCACTATTATATTATTATATTCATTTTTGTATTGTGGAATAAAGATTTGTTGGCATTACCTGAACCACTTAGGTGTCTTCCTCATAGCAGGTGTTTTGATGATTTGTTATGTGTTCAGCTTTATTAATTGTACATCATTGAGATTGATGTTTGAAATTATTACTAAATAAATCAGAAATTCTTGTGGTTGGAGCATTTTCCAGAAAGAAAGACAAACTGAGCTATAATTAAGTGTTGGGTAGTTCTATTTTTCCAGCATCTACTAAAATAGAAATTTTGGCTGAACTGACCCTTCAAAGCAGGGTTATACCGCCTCCAACTGTGCAGCTTGCTTCCTAATTATTAACTGAAAGACTTGATGTTTATAATCTCATACCATAATTCACCCTTTTTTATGGTCTCTTTACATTCCTTAAGCAGAATTTTTTTTTTCCTGCAGTTCCATTTTTACCATCCTACCATAAATGTACAGGTTTCAGTATTGCTTTCCTTGTTGCCTAAAGGTCAAAAAAAATTAAAGCTTCGATAAACTGTAAGGTGTGGTCCACCAAGGATTACTGTACATCTTTTTGAATAAGACGGTGTGTGTTTCTCTTTTAAATGCCAAAAATGGGAGAATAAATTCGAACTTTATTTAATACTTGGTCACCAATATGTAAAACATCAGTTTACAAATGTTAACTTTCAAACCTATCTAATATAACATTGAAATGGGGGGGGGACAAAAAGTGTGTGTTTGATGTATTTATATTTGTGTGTGTGTGTGTGTGTTTTCAAGAGAATCGAGTAATTCTCACAGAAAAGTATTGCAGTAACACATGTTTTGCTATACACATGTTTATTCCCTTTGTGTGTATTGGAACAAAACAAAAAAAGGGAGGAAAAATGGAGAAGTATGTCTATCAGCATAGGGGTTGTCTGAGAAAATTTGAGCAACTGTGGACCCCATGGTTAGATTCCTGGCCTGTCCCCGGTTGATTTTGTCATGGACAAGCTGCTTAGATAGATGAGGGGCGACCAGCTGGGATGCAGAGTGGGTGGGGAGTTCGACTCATTGTTTATATGCGATTCGGGTGTTGTGGGACTAGTGCCTTTGAATAGTAGTGTCAGACATGTTTGTTCTGTTATGGTACAGGCTGTTGTGCTTATTGTTTGATTGTACCGTATTATTTGAACTGTTATCTGCACTGTCGGAATGTCTTGGTGTTATAAGTATGAGCTGTGAATTTGCTGTGATTTTCTTTTCTGTTCTTTTCAATAAACATCTTTGATTTAAAAAAAAAAAAAAAAGGGAGGGAAAAAAAGCAAATTGGACATAATGTCACACAAAACTCCAAAAATGGGCTGGTCAAAATTCTTGGCACCCTTAACTTAATATTTGGTTGCACACCCTTTGAAAAAAATAACTGAAATCAGTTGCTTCCTATAACCATCAATTAGCTTCTTACACCTCTCAGCTGGAATTTTGGACCACTCTTCCTTTGCAAACTGCTCCAGGTCTCTCTCATTGGGAAGGGCGCCTGTTCCCAACAGCAATTTTAAGATCTCTCCACAGGTGTTCAATGGGATTTAGATCTGGACTCATTGCTGGCCACTTTAGAACTCTCCAGCACTTTGTTGCCATCCCTTTCTGGGTGTTTTTTGACGTATGTTTGGGGTCATTGCCCTGCTGGAAGACCCAAGATCTCGGACGCAAACCCAGCTTTCTGACACTGGGCTCTACAGTGTGACCCAAAATCCTTTGGTAATCCTCAGATTTCATGATGCCTTGCACACATTCAAGGCACCCAGTGCCAGAGGCAGCAAAAAAAAAAAACATCATTGAATCCTCCACCATATTTCGCTGTAGGTACTGTGTTTTTTTTCTTTGTAGGCCTCATTCCGTTTTTGGTAAACCGTAGAATGATGTGCTTTACCAAAAAGCTCTATTTTGATCTCATCTGTCCACAAGACGTTTTCCCAGAAGGATTTTGGCTTACTCAAGTACATTTTGGCAAACTGTAGTCTTGCTTTTTTAGGTCTCTGTGTCAGCAGTGGGGTCCTCCTCGGTCTCCTGCTAAAGCGTTTAATTTCATTTAAATGTCGATGCATATTTAGCACTGACACTGATGCTCCCTGAGCCTGCAGGACAGCTTGAATTTCTTTGGAACTTGTTTGGGGCTGCTTATCCATCACCTGGACTATCCTGCGTTGCAACCTTTCATCAATTTTTCTCTTCAGTTCATGCCCAGAGAGATTAGCTGCAGTGCCATGGGTTGCAAACATCTTAATAATGTTGCGCACTGTGGACAAAGGCAAATCTAGATCTCTGGAGATGGATTTGTAACCTTAAGATTGTTGATATTTTTCCGCAATTTTGTCTCTCAAGTCCTCAGACAGTGCGCTTCTCCTCTTTCTGTTGTCCATGCTTAGTGTGGCACTCACAGACACACAATGCAAAGACTAAGTGAACTTCTCTCCTTTTTATCTGCTTTCAGGTGTGATATTTATATTGCCCACACCTGTTACTTGCCCCAGGTGAGTTTAAAGGTGCATCTCAAGCTTGAAACAATCTTATTTATCCACAATTTTGAAAGGGTGCCAAGAATTTTGACCAGCCCATTTTTGGAGTTTTGTGTGACTTTATGTCCAGTTTTTGTTCCTCCCTTTTTTTGTTTTGTTCCAATACACACAAAGGGAATAAACATGTGTATAGCAAAACACATGTTAATGCAATACTTTTCTGTGAGAAATACTTGATTTTCTGGGGTGCTAACAATTTCGGCCATGACTGTGTATATATTTGTATGTATATTATCTCAGGTGCTTTTGGGCTAAAAATAGCGACTGTAAAGCGCCTGAAAACTGTCTCCCTGCCGGTCTCACTGTGAAAGCTTGAGGGCTGCACTGGCAGGAGGATAAAAAAAACTCCTGCAAGCAGCAACTTTGGAGCAGTGTTTGGAGCGGTGTGTACACCGCTCCTCCACCCCTCATGCCCTTTGAAAAGGAGGGGCAGCGCGACCGAACCACCGGCAAAGCGCCACTGCAGCGGCGCTTTGCCGGTGGTTTTAACCCTTTTTTGGCCGCTAGCAGGGGTTAAAAGCCCACTAGCGGCCGAATACCTCCGCAAAAATGACAGTATAGCGCCGCTAAAATAGCGGCGCTTTACCGCCGTCACCACCCCCGTCCCAGTGTGAAAGCAGCCTTGGTGAAAATGTTCAAATTGGACCCAAAGTGTAAATATTTTGTGTGGCCACCATTATTTTCCAGCATTGTATTAATCCTCTTGAGCATGAAGTTCATCAGAGCTTCACAGGTTGCCACTGGAGTCATCTTCCACTCCTTCATGGCGACATCACGGAGCTGGTGGATGTTAGAGATTTTGCACTCCACCCTCCATTTTGAGGATGCCCCAGAGTTGCTCAATAGGGTTTAGGACTGGAGACACGCTTGGCCAGTCCATCACCTTTACCCTCAGCTTCTTTAGCAAGGAATTGGTCGTCTTGGAGGTGTGTTTGGGGTCATTATGTTGGAATACTGCCCTGCCGCCCAGTCTCCAAAGGGAGGGGGATCATGCTCGGCTTCAGTATGTCACAGTACATGTTGGCTTTCATGGTTCCTTCAATGAACTGTAGCTCCCCAGTGCCGGAAGCACTCATGCAGTCCCAGACTATGACACTCCCACCACTATGCTTGATTGTAGGCAAAACACACTTGTCTTTTTACTCCTCATCTGGTTTCTGCGACACACGCTTGACACTATCTGAATCAAATACGTTTATCTTGGTGTCATCAGACCACAGGACATGGTTCCAGTAATCCATGTCCTTAGTCTGCTTGTCTTCAGCAAACTGTTTGCAGGCTTTCTTGTGCATCATCTTTAGAGGCTTCCTTCTGGGACGACAGCCATGCAGTCCAATTTTATGCATCGTGCGCCATATGGTCTGAGCACGGACAGGCTGACTCCCCACCCCTTCAACCTCCTGCAGCAATGCTGGCAGCACTCATACATTTATTTCCCAAAGACAACCTCTGGATATGACGCTATGCACTCAACTTCTTTGGTTGACCAGGATGAGGCCTTTTCTGATTGGAACCTGTCCAGTTAAACCACTGTATGATCTTGGCCACCATGCTGGAAGCTCAGTTTCAGGGTCTTGCCAAGGCCATCTTTATGTAGAGCAACAATTCTCTTTTTATTTTTATTTTTTTAGATCCTCAGAGTTCTTTGCCATGAGGTGATGAACCGCATATAAATACAATAAAGTGCAATAATGTGAACAACCACTGGGTATCCCCAGTGGGGGATGGTAACAATATTCTATACAAATGTGCTAGACAATTATAAAGTGCAAATAAATGAGCATAGATGAAACCACCTTTCCGATGGATACCCAAAAATGTGCAGTGTCCAAAACTTCCATCAAATGGTTTCCAATAATACGGTGATCTTGTGAATCCAACAAACAAAGGACTGTAAAATCTTCCTCCACCAACATCGGTCACTTGGTCTACTCACCAGAAATTTCTAACCCCCAGTACAGAAGACATATATAGCATTAGGGTGCAAGATGTTACCATGATCCGTCACAGTACCCTGCAATGGAGGAGCCTCAAAAACGATCATCAAAGAGGATACCCGCCAAATCTTTGGACAACAGGATCAAGAAGTGAAAAAGTAATAATCTCCTATGGTGAAGTACGTTGGTGTTTTATTAAAAATGAAGCACTAAAAACACTTGACAAGTGTACAATGTTTAAAAAAGCAAGTGGACATGGGGATGCCGTTGTGCACTCCACCTGTGTTCTACTGTGGGCGGAAGTGACCTGTCACGCTCGACCACACTTTTTGCCATGAGGTGCCACGTTGAACTTCCTGTGACCAGTATGCGAGAGTGAGAGCGATGGCATCAAATTTAAAACGCCTGCTCCCCATTCACACCTGAGACCTTGTAACACTAACGAGTCACAGGATACCGGGGAGGGAAAATGGCTAATTGGGCTCAATTTGGACATTTTCACCTAGGGGTGTACTCCATTTTGTTGGCAGTGGTTTAGCAATTAAAGAGGAAGTAAACCCTGATGGGTTTTACTTCCTCTTTTTTCCCCTGCAAAGTAAAAGCATAATGGGCTAATATGCATAGCATTGTAGCCCATTATGTGCCACTTACCTGCAAACGAAGCCCGCAATGTCCCCGCTGGTGGCTGCATCCATCTTCGCCCCTCTTCCTTCCGGACTTGCGGACTCCGACTCTGTGACTGGCCGGAGCTGCGTGACCTCACTCCTGCACATGCGCACGGGAGCTGTCAGTCACGGCACTTGCGAGTGAAGAAACTGCACGGGATTCAGTTTCTTCACAGCGCATGCGCCGATGACATCATCGGCGCACTACAAGGTAAATATCTCCCTAAACAGTGCACGTTTAGGAGATATTTCCACTACCTATAGGTAGGCCTTAGGCTTACCTATAGGTAAACGTGACAATCGGGGGTTTAAAACCACTTGCCTACAGGGCACTTTCACCCTCATCCTGCCCAAACCAATTTTCAGCTTTCAGAGCTCTCAGAAATTGGCGTCCTTTTTTTCACACAAATAGAACTTTCTTTTAGTGGTATTATACTATTTAAAGCGGTGGTTCACCCTCAGTGACACGATTTTACCATCGAGACAGGCATTGTAGCGCGAGCTACAGTATGCCTGTCCCGATTTTCTTACCCCCGTACTCACTGTGTACTCGTACATTATAGATTTCGGCTCCCGCGGGGAATGGGCGTGCCTATGGAGAGGGAGGATGATTGACGGCCGGCCCTGGCACGTCACTCTCCCCGAAGACAGCCGGAGTAGGTCTCGGCTCTTCACGGCGCCTGCGCACAGGCGCCGTGAAGAGCCAAGCCTATTTCGGCTATTTCCGGAGAAGCGTGACGCGCCAGAGCCGGCCGTCAATCATCCTCCGTCTCCATAGGCACGCCCATTCCCCCGAGGGGAGTCGGTATCTTCGATGTACGAGTACACGGTGAGTACGGGGATAAAAAAATCGGGACAGGCATACTGTAGCTCGCGCTACAATGCCTGATTTTATGGTAGAAGAAAAAATGTTTTTTTTTTTTTTTGGGTTTATAGGGTGAACCCCCGCTTTAATCACTAGTGTTTTTTTTATATATGCTATAAAAAAAAAAACTAACATTTTGTGACAAAATGCCTTTCTTTGTTTCTGTCATAAAATTTTGAAAATTATTAATTTTTCTTCATAAATTTGTTTATCGGCACACAGTTTTTTTTTTTCGTCCCTCAGGGTCCACTGATAAAGGCTCAAAGTCTTTCAAGCCCCCCTCGGGAAGTGCCATGTGGCCCTGGTCGGGCAATCCGAGAGCGGGTTTCTCCAGACCCTCAGATAAGGCTCCTTCAGCATGAAGAGGCGTCCTCACCTGCAGTCCGGGTGGGGGACGTATTCGCTGGATTCCGGGCCCCGTGGACCTCTCTGATAAACGACAAGTGGGTCCACAAAGTGATTTTGTCTGGTTACAAGATCGAGTTCCAGACTTCTCCCCCAAGCACATTTTTTCCATTCAATCTGCATCTGTCTCCGGACCGCTTGTTAGCCCTCCGGGGGGCGGTGCACGACTTGTTGCTCCAAGGGGTAATTGTCCCGGTTCAGGTGTCGGAATGTTTCCAGGGCTTTTATTCATACCTATTTTACGATTTCCGAAAAATTGGGTACGGTACGTCTGATTGTGGACCTCAAGGCCCTGAACCACTATGTGCGGGTGCAAAGTTCAGAAAGGAGTACATTCACATGATGTCATCTCTTCATCAGGGGAACTTTCTTGCCTCCATCAACATCAAGGATGCCTAACTGCACATTTAGATTTGTGCACAGTTGTGGGAAAGGAGCATTATCAGTTTGCGGCATTACCCTTTGGTCTGGCCTCTGCTCCTCGGGTCTTTACCAAAGTGTTGGCCCTGGTTCTGGTGCTGCTGCGCCAGTGGGGGAATTGCTGTTTTGGGCTACCTAGACGACCTTCTGCTTCGAGCAGAGTACCCAGCGGCCCTTAAGGGCAATGTGGAGATCACTGTGCAGACTTTGGGTGGCTGATAAATTACCAAATGTATGCGTTTATTCCAGTTTGGAAATTTGGTTTATCTGGGTCTGACTCCGCTCAGGCCAGAGTGGTCCTTCTGCAGGACAAACTCCAGAAATTACAGGCGGCAGCCCGCTTGCTGCTGTCCAGCAGGTGGGTCTCCCCGCTGACTTGCATGTGGGTACTGGGCCTGATGGCGTCTATGTTCGAGGCGTTTCTGTTCGCTCAGTTCCATATGGGACCCCTGCAAAGGGAGATCTTGTTAAAATTGGACAAAAGTTCAGAGTCTCTAGACAGTCAGATTCAGCTGAGTCAAGGAACCAAATGGTCCCTGATCTGGTGGCTTCGTTCCCCGGCAGGGAAAATCCAGTCTGTCCGCATGGAGAGGAGTCCTGGGCCTGAGCTTAGGGCTCAGGGTCACTGGACGCTGGAGGAATCCAGGCTACCTATCAACATCTCCGAACTCCAGCGATCAGACTCTGTCTGCATCATTGGACGGATCGACTTCAGGGGCTCCCGATACGGATCCAGTCAGACAATGCCACGGCGGTGGCCTATGTCAACCACCAGGGAGGAACAAGAAGTGTGTTAGCCAGCCTGGAAGTAACCAGCATTCTACGGTGGGCAGAGCGTTTCATCCTCGCCATCTCCGTTGTTCACAATCCGGGGGTGGACAACTGGCAGGCGGATTACCTCAGTTGTCAAGTATTGGACGAAGGGGAGTGGTCATTAGGTATTTCAGCAGATCTGTCTACGCTGGGGATCTCTAGCGGTAGATCTGATGGCATCCGAATCAACGGGAAGGTTTGTGGCCAGGTCTCAGGACCCTCTGGTGGACTCCTCAAACGCTCTGGTCGCTCCGTGGGGCCAGTATTGTCTGATCTACGCCTTTCCTCCTCTCAAGCTTTTGCCGCGGCTGTTGCGCAGGATCGAGGCCGAAGGAATTCTGGTCATTCTAGTGGCCTTGTCGGCCCTGGTACCTCCCCTGACGGCTGCCTCTCAGGGAGGATCTGCTATCCCAAGGGCCGATCTTCCACCCTGCTTTACCGTCGCTGGCTTTAATGGCCAGGCTATTAAAAGACAGGTGTTTTGAAGGATAGGGGCTTATCTGTGTCTGATTCCGAACGTGGAAAGTGTACATTTCATGGTGTGAGTCAGTGGGGTTTCACCCACGTTCCTTTTCGGTGGCTCGGATTTTGACTTTTCTTCAGAGAGGCGTGGAAAAATATTTGGCCTTGAGTACTGTCAAGGGCCAGGTGTCGGCCTTGGCAGTTTTTTTTCAACACTCCCTAGCTTTGCTTACCTGGTGCGTACCTTCATTCAGGGAGTGTGACATGTGGTTCCACTGGTGCGATCTCCCTTGCCACTGTGGGACTTGAATCTCGTACTTTCGGTTCTACAGAAGCCTCTGTTTGATAATATTTGAGAAATTCCTCTGCTCACACTATTGCAGAAGGTGGCCTTCTTGGTGGCTATTACTTCTGCTTGCAGGGTGTCAGAGTTGGTGGCGCTATCCTACCTGGTGTTTCACAAGGACAAGGTGGTGTTTCGACCTTGTCCTTCTTTCCTTCCAAAGGTTGTCTCTGATTTCCATTTAAATAAGGAACTCTTGTTGCCTTCTCTATGTCACAGGCCGCAACATCCGAGGGAATTTGTCTTACACACCTTAGATGTGGTGCGGTCGGTCAGGGTGTATTTGGCGGCCACTGAGTCTTTTTTTCGTAAGTCAGACTCCCTTTCCTGATCACGGACAGACCAAAGAAGGGGTTTCCTCTGCGACAATTTCTAGATGGATCAGGCAGACGGTGACCCAGGCCTATTCTTTCAAGGGTCAGGTTGTTCCCTTCCTGGTGAAGGTGCACTCGACTCGGGCAATGAGTGCCTCCTGGGCCTTCCGTCATCAGGCATCAGTAACGCAAGTTTGCAAGATGGCCACCTGGTCGTTGGTGCACACTTTCACAAAATTTTACAAGGTGGATGTGCTGGCATCTGCGGATGCTTCTTCTTTCTTTTTTTTTTGGTCAGGTGAGCTCCAGGTTGTCTGGTTGGCCTGTTTTTTTTTTTGCTGCCCCACCCCTCATGTTTGGCACTGCTTTGGGACATCCCTATGGTTTTGAGTAAAAAAAGCTATGTCTGTCAATGAACGAATGAGAAAATAGGATTTTTGACTTGACAGACACAGCACCTGAAAATATCAAATAATATTGTGCAAACCACTAATTGTCGTGGGTCAGGCTGCCAACATAACAAAGTGGATACTTTGTGGAAACAATGTGAAAAAATAAATAAAAACACCTAAAAAGGATAATAATAAAGTGAATGTGACAGTCAAACGACCTGCATCATCGACTGCTCTAGTGACAAAAAAATGTGAACCTGTGAGGTGAGATCAAACACATGTAACTCAAATGAAGATACCAATGTAAATGGTGCAAAAAAGTTAAAAGTGATCTGATCAACTGCAAATGAATGAGACTAGAGCACTATGAGAGACTGGTCTCTCATAAACACACACTGGTGTAGGATAAATAGTACAGATATCAAGCCAGTGTAAGTGCACCTTAAATGCATAAATGACTAATTGTATGGTGTCATGCTAATTGATTTATTCAGTCATTTATGCATTTAAGGTGCACTTACACTGGCTTTTTTGGGCATTATTTTTAAGCATATTATCACGTATGGTTTATATATTTAGCCAAGGATTTTTTGAACACTCGAGTGATATCTGTACTATTTATCCTACACCAGTGTGTGTTTATGAGAGACCAGATGCTCTAGTCTCATTCATTTGCAGTTGATCAGATCACTTTTAACTTTTTTGCACCATTTACATTGGTATCTTCATTTGAGTTACATGTGTTTGATCTCACCTCACAGGTTCACATTTTTTTGTCACTAGAGCAGTCGATGATGCAGGTCGTTTGACTGTCACATTCACTTTATTATTATCCTTTTTAGGTGTTTTTATTTATTTTTTATTTTTTCACCTTGGGCGCTACATTTTAGACACAGCACCTGCCCCTCTATGAAGTTTTAATACTTCTGATACTAAGAGAGGTGGGGTAAGGGAGAGGAGAGTGAGCGTCGGTTATGCCCAAAACCAGCACCCCAATTCTGGATTACTATAATGAGTTATAGCTCTGCAAGGACAGTGACCAATAGACATATTGTATCCACCGGTCCATATCTGAAAAAAAATATTTTTTGACTGTCTAGCAGGATGCTGGTCAGTTTCTGATTGATAAAGAACTCATCGATCCGCTGACTAACTTCCTCAAAGAAAATAAATTGTTCCTTCCGGGCTTTGGTGATCGTCTGTTTTGCTGCTAACAAAATGTAGGTCACCAATTTGAATTGGACTTTAGTAAACAAAATTAGCATTTTTTTTTTCTTTTCTGCCAAGAGCACTGCTGTTTTTTTTAAGCCTGTGTGCATGTACCCTTAAAGGCACAGATTCTTATATTAGAGTAACATTATTTCTCCTAGCCCACTATCCCTAAGCTCCCCACATGCCTCAATAACTATTTGGTTTTTGAGTAAATCTCCTTCTCCCAAGTCAGGGTAGTGGATATAGCCTCTTATAAGACTTGTACTTTTACACTTCAGGAGCACTACTTGCAGGGCATTTTTGTTCACTAAGGGATACATACACAACCAAAATAAACAAAAAAACACTATAATCGCAACACCCAACCTTCCTTTTATAGACCCAGTGCTTGCAAAGTTATCAGAATTTAAGGAGGGCTTGATTGTTCTGGGTGGAATATATATTATTTCAGACCTGATGTGACCCTGGACACTTCCTCAGCAAACTTCACACACTACATTTGCAGTCCTGTAACACCTCAGAAAAGCTGTACAACAATTACATTTTTGGATTGCTGGAGAGTCTCCTATGCTTCCTTCAGGAGCTTCAATTATTTCTATAAAATGCATAAAAAAAAACGCATAAGGGCGCATACTCACTGCAGCTCAAAGAAGCAGCTCCTACAGGCTTTTAACCTCTTATTTTGTTTTCTGCCTGGAAACTCCCCTCTATGTTGACCAATGTTTTCTTGCAAACTATGGCTTTTTCAGGCATATACTCCTACAGGCAGAACCCCCACCAAACTCGCGTTTTTTAGAGGAGCTAGTGTCCCAAAGAGCTCAAAGAAGCTGGAAAACACGCAAAAATGTTTGTTCCAGCTTTTTGTTTTGTTTTATACAGTGACAAAAAAAAAAAAAAAAAAATACTATCTAGGAGGGTTTGTGAAAAAAAATAAAAAATGCTTTTGCTCAAAAAAGCTCAAAGGAGCTTGAAGAAGCTCAAAATATGCGTCGCTATACAATGGTTAATAGCTTTCCACTGGAAATCACCTACGATACCCATAGCCCCACACAAAATATATATATATATACACAAATGGTCTCCCTGGTTCGAGCATTTCTCTTTGTTCTTTAACCCTATCTAATTTTTCCCTGCTTGTCATATTCTAGTGGATATTGTTTGATTTACATTGTTACTCCAGTATTTAGATTTTTTGATAATATGAATAATCGACTGTGGCCCTTAGTCGGCTTTTTATAGTATGTACACAAATAGACTTCTCATATGTTTTATCTTTCTTTCTGTATATGCCTTAATTTTATGGATTTGTACCACCATTTATTTTCAACAATAAAAGTTTGTAAACAAAAAAAAAAAATGTGCACAAAAAGCACAAGCTTCTTCAAGCTAAAACAAAAGCTTAAATGCCTGTAAAAGCAGCTTTTTTTTTTTTTTTTTTTTTTAAAGCTGCAGTGTGCATGAGCCCTAAAGCATGTAGAAATGTAATGGCTGTATTTGTCTGTAATTGAGTGTACACCAGTGCTTGTGGAAACAGCGCATGCGTATGGACGCACTGTCCTGGACACTGTAACCTGATATTTAAGGTGTCATTACAAGATGACTTTTTAGGGGGTCTATCCTTTTATCATAGAGTGGTAGAGGGATTGGATTACAGCCTAAGCCAAACTACAACTGCTGCAAATCATTTATTCCACTCGCACCACCTCAATTTAGATACAGGAAACTTATTATGGACTCTCTATTCAACGGTACAAGGTCCCCGCTAGACTGACTGTTCATTCATCCCTATCTTACTGTGTTGGAGAGGATGTTGACATTGTAGAACGTTCCTGCACAGAGTAGATCGGACCGGAAAGCTGACGGATCTCGCTGAACCAGAAAAATGGGTGGCCACATGTAAATCAATAATATCTTAGATTTTATAACATATGGGCTGCCTGGGCCCAGTACAATGCCTTCCTGTACCAGGGAACTCTGACTTTAGATAACACCTACCACACCCCCTTGAGTGGCTTGACACAAGACTAACCCCCATCGTGCTCACTCCATCATGCAAGAGGCAACTTTGCACAAACCAAAACATTCACTCTGTTTTTCCCCAGTGAATCTACTCCTATTTGATATTCACTGTGGTTTACTGATCCCTTCTCACTTGCTCTCCTTCTCTTCCCTTCTTTTATTGACCCTACCCAGTGATATCTATCTTAACCACTTCAATACCCGCCCATTGTCATTTGACGTCCACAGATGGGATCTCCCATCCTGGGTGGACGTCAAATGACGTCCTGGGCTTTGCAGGTAATTATCTGAATGATGCCTGCAGCTAGAGGCATCATCCAGATATCCTTTTGTTCTGCCGGCGATTCTGTGCAGCATAAGAACGATCATAGTGGCGGTTCCGCCACTTGATTGTTCTTACAGGCGGCGGGAGGGGACATCCCCCCCCCCCCCCTCCCGCCGCCATCCGGTGCTTCTCCGGGCTCTCCCGTGCCATCGGGGACCCGGAGAAAGAATCGTCCGGCGCTCGCAGGAAGCATAGAGATGACTGGTGACCAGATGGTCTAAAAATTAGAAAAGAAGTGTAAAAAAAGAAAAAAAATAAGTAAAAAAAGAAATAAAAGAATAAAAAATAAAATGAAAACGCCCCTGTCCCCGGTAGCTCGCGCGCAGTAGCGAACGCACACGTAAGTCCCGCCGACATATGTGAACGCTGTTTAAACCACATATGTGAGGTATCGCCGCGTGCGTTAGAGTGCCAGCAACAAATCTAGAACTAGATCTCCTCTGTAAATCTAAACTGGTAACCTGTAAAAAAAATTAAAGCGTTGCCTATGGAGATTTTTAAGTACCGAAGTTTGGCGCCATTCCATGAGTATGCGCAATTTTAAAGCGTGACATGTTAGGTATCTATTTACTCGGTGCAACATAATCTTTCACATTATACAAAAAAATTGGGCTAACTTTACTGTTTTGTTATTTTTTTAATTTGTGAAACAATTTTTTTCCCAAAAAAGGGCGTTTGAAAAATTATTGCGCGAATACCGTGCAAGATAAAACGTTGCAATGACTGTCGTTTTATTCCCTAGGGTGTCTGCTAAAAAAACATATATAATATTTGGGGGTTCTGCGTAATTTTCTAGCAAAAGAATAATGATTTTTACATGTAGGAGAGAAGTGCCAGAATAGGCCCGGTAATGAGGTGTGTGTATAAAAGCCCTGTATGGAAGTGGTTAACAAGGTAATGAATAAAAGACCCTACAATGACTGAAGAGGCAGCACTGAGATTGTTTAATATCTTTTCCCCATTCATACAAAAAATATGAGATATGATATTGGAGAATTGTTTTCATTCTTCAAAATTATTTTCTTTTTTCAAATGTAATACTTTAAACGCATTGCGTGTGCATTTCCACAGTAATACAACTTCCCAATTTATTACCAAAATATTTTTATAACAAAAGACCGCACATAACAAGGTTTGTATGATTGCTGTCCTCTCATTCAGTCACATGACAAATGTAATTTGAGTGTCAGAAAGGTCTACTCCAGACAACTGGAAGGTTTACCGTGTCCTTTGCTGCTATTAAAAGCTTAGTTTAAAGACCAAATGTTCCAGAATGGAACCTGCTGCCTAATGTTCACTTGAATTTTCTAATATGAAATGTAGTAGATGTTTTGGTTTTTGTGCTAATATACCTGAAAATGTGCTTGCTTCCATTGGAACATTTGTTTATTTTCTAATAGTATTTGCTTTTAAAAGGAAAGTATACAAAACATAGTGGAGTTATCCCATGAGTTCAATAGTCTCTTAGAAAAGAGGAATATATTATATTAGAGAGGGGATACTGGACCACTTTATATCTTTGACCTAGCAGTGCGGGTGGCCTTGATGAGAACTTGCACTTTAAAAGTGGTATAACCTTTCAAAGTGTATCTAAACACAAAAGCAAAAATTTATTGTAATGAGTTTTTAATATATACTGTATATAAAATGTAGTAAACCGTGCCTTGAAAAAGTATTCATACCGCTTGAAATTGTTCACATTTTGTCACGTTGCATGTTTTCACCATGGTACATGCTAACTACAGCTGTAGCATGGTACAAAGAGTGAACTTGGCCTTTAGAAATCTTTCATCTGGCTCCTACTTTTTTTTTTTTTTGCTTCCCTTTTTTGGTTCTTTGGTTACTTGTGTATTTTATTGTGTTTAAAGTTCCAGTAGTGTCTACTGTTAAAATATTGCAATTCAAATGTTTAACATCCCTTTTTTTTTTTTTTTTTTTTTTAGTGACAAGCTTATGTTCTATTAACTTGCCAAAAGAAGAAATTAGTATGGAGTTGAACAATTCTGGAGACGCATGTCAGAATGGACCTCTCTCACATTATCGGGATCCTCCTCCAACCACTGAGCCACTAAACGACTGTAGAAGTGCAGCCCCTCCAGGTGTGGCTGGTTTCAATGAACCTAGTACTGAGGGCGTAGTTCTTAGAAAAGAAGCTTTGCAGTCGCTGAAGCTAAGCCTTCATATGCAGGAAACTGACCTGTGTAAGCGCCTCTTTTTCTGAAGTGAAATCCCATCTATCGCTTTGCACTATTATTCCTACTTGCAAAGTGCTCCTGTGATGTTTCTTGATTGAAATTTCTACTCTTTCATGGTTTGACCTGTAAATTTAAAAAAAAAACAAAAAAAAATTCAACCTTTTATTATACTTGTGATGATTACTCTGAGGCTACTACACAATAGTACATCAATTTCTAAGTACACACATGTTCTCTTTGCTCACATAGGATCTGTTGGTTTTGACATTATCAGGAAATAATGCCATTCACATCTTTTTAACTACCGTTATCAAGTTCATATTAACATCTTAGAATCAGGAAAATTTGTTGGTTAGGAAATAATGCCATTCACATCTTTTTAACTACAGGTATCTAGGTTCATATCAATATCTTAGAATCAGGAAAATTTGTGCTCTTTAAGAGGTTGTAAACCTCTAAAAAGAATACCCCTCCAAAAATAAAACCTGCAAGATAAAGGCATAATGAGCTAGTATGCATTGCACAAAGCTGTTGCAGCAGTCCCCACACACTGCTATAATAACCAACATCTTTCCCAGAATCAGATGGCTGCACTGGAATCAGATGGCATGGGTGTTCATATCCATGCGATCCGATTCTAGCAAACGCACTGCTTTCTTCAACCTGCTTTTTGGGATGTCGTTAACTTTTAATTGACGCTTGCATCAGATCGCATGAACACAGTGCGATTCCTATGCAGGAAACGCAATGATTCCTGTGCATTTCCCCCAAAGCATCAGTGTGAACCGAGGCTTCATTGTCCTTTTTAAAAAGCTAGTACACCTGCTACTGTTGCATAGTATTCACTTATTAAGATTGTGTAATTGGTCAGTTTTACTCTCAGTGCTCTGTTTTGAGCACTGAGTGTGATTTATATAGCGCCAACAGTTTACACAGCACTTTACAACATGGGGGCAAGACAGTACAGTTACAATACAAATCAATACAGGAGGGATCAGAGGGCCCTGCTCGTTAGAGCTCACAATCTAGAAAGGAGGCCTATAGAAATGAATCTTAAACTTGGGGATACAGGGCTAGGAAAGGTTAGAGGACAGAGTGGGTGTTTTTTCATAGCATTTTTTGCCTGTCTTTCCATTTCCACTTATAAATACAGAGCGCCTTTTTTTTTCGTTACCAGATTTGCTTTACTAGTGCTGCCTAAGTGTTCTGAGACATCTGTTTGCCTGACTTGCATACATCCCATACTGAGGACATTCTCTCTAGCTAGTCTGTCATCCAGAGCACTCTATTTTTTTTTTTACTTTACAATTATAAATTGAAAGTAAAAAGCATTTTTTTTGCAGATCTTTATAAATAGGCCTATATATCTGTCTAGTGAAATTAATATATATTTAAATTGGCATCAGATTTAAACACATTTTTATTTTTTTAATGCTATCAGAACACAGTATGTGATGGCACTATAGTCAGCTATGCAAAGCCCAAATCGGCAGTATCATCAGTAACCAAAGAAGTAAATACTATCACAGACATATAAAAGGAGTGGTATAGCATGTATAGGCAAAGGTTACCAACCAGCTTAAAAAAAACCCCAAAAAACACAACTTAACAAAACAATACACACACTCAAACCCAGCATCAGTTTTAAACTCTTGTTTTAGGCCCCTTCCACATTTGTGCGACTTGTCCTGCAACTTGGAACTGCAAATTCACATGACAAGTCGTACCTCATGATTTCCAATGAGTACCATTCATATCTGTGCGACTTTAACCACTTGCCGACCTGCTCATGTACATATACGTCAGCAGAATGGCACGGACAGGCACATCAACGTACCTGTACGTCCTCTGCTTGACGGCGGTGGGGGGTCCGATCGGGACCCCCCCCGGTACATGGCGCGGGTCGGTAATCTTCAGGAGCGATCCGGGATGCGGGGGCGGCAGTTCGTTTTTGTCCGCCCCCTCCGGATCGCTCCCCAGCCAATCAGCTTCCTCCCCCGCCCTCCTCTGCCTGCATTGTAAACACAGGCAGAGGAGGAAGTGATGTCACCGCTCCTCCCGCCGGTATTTTCGTCCGGCGGAGGAGCGGAGACATCACACAGTGAGTACACAAGCACTACACTGACACCTGTACACATAGGCTTACGATCCCCCCCCCGGTCACCCCCCGATTGCCCCCACCAGCCCCCCCCTGTCACACTGTCACTAAATTGCAGTGATCATTTACTGATCACTGCATTTAGTTTCAGTGTGACAGGCAGTTAGTGTCAGGCAGTTAGTGTTAGGTCCAGGATAGCCCCCCCCCCCCCCAATAAAGGTTTTAACCCCTTGATCACCCCCTAGTTAACCCTTTCACCCCCCTTTTTCCAGCGTCACTAAGCGATCGTTTTTCTGATCGCTGTATTAGTGTCGCTCGTGCCACTAGGTAGCTAGTTTTTTTTTGAGGTTCGCCGCCATGTTTTTATAGCGTTAGAAAATTTATGGGGGTACCTAACGCTATAAAAACATGGCGGCGAACCTCAAAAAAAACTAGCTACCTAGCGGCACGAGCGACACTAATACAGCGATCAGAAAAACGATCGCTTAGTGACGCTGGCAAAAGGGGGGTGAAAGGGTTAACTAGGGGGTGATCAAGGGGTTAAAACCTTTATTGGGGGGGGGGGGGGTAGGGGGCTACACTGGACCTAACACTTTTAACCCCTTGATCACCCCCTAGTTAACCCTTTCACCCCCCTTTTGCCAGCGTCACTAAGCGATCGTTTTTCTGATCGCTGTACTAGTGTCGCTCGTGCCGCTAGGTAGCTAGTTTTTTTTTAGGTTCGCCGCCATGTTTTTTTTTAGCGTTAGAAAATTTATGGGGGTACCTAACGCTATAAAAACATGGCGGCGAACCTCAAAAAAAACTAGCTACCTAGCGGCACGAGCGACACTAATACAGCGATCAGAAAAACGATCGCTTAGTGACGCTGGCAAAAGGGGGGTGAAAGGGTTAACTAGGGGGGTGATCAAGGGGTTAAAACCTTTATTGGGGGGGGGGGTAGGGGGCTACCCTGGACCTAACACTTTTAACCCCTTGATCACCCCCTAGTTAACCCTTTCACCCCCCTTTTGCCAGCGTCACTAAGCGATTGTTTTTCTGATCGCTGTATTAGTGTCGCTCGTGCCACTAGGTAGCTAGTTTTTTTTTGAGGTTCGCCGCCATGTTTTTATAGCGTTAGAAAATTTATGGGGGTACCTAACGCTATAAAAACATGGCGGCGAACCTCAAAAAAAAAACTAGCTACCTAGTGGCACGAGCGACACTAATACAGCGATCAGAAAAACGATCGCTTAGTGACGCTGGCAAAAGGGGGGTGAAAGGGTTAACTAGGGGGTGATCAAGAGGTTAAAACCTTTATTGGGGGGGGGGGGGGTAGGGGGCTACACTGGACCTAACACTTTTAACCCCTTGATCACCCCCTAGTTAACCCTTTCACCCCCCTTTTGCCAGCGTCACTAAGCGATCGTTTTTCTGATCGCTGTATTAGTGTCGCTCGTGCCGCTAGGTAGCTAGTTATTTTTTGAGGTTCGCCCGCCAGGTTTTTATAGCGTTAGGTACCCCCATACATTTTCTAATAAAGGTTTTAACCCCTGATTGCCCCTAGAGTTAACCCTTTCACCCCCCTATTGCCAGCGTCACTAAGCGATCGTTTTTCTGATCGCTGTATTAGTGCCGCTGGTGCCGCTAGGTAGCTAGTTATTTTTTGAGGTTCGCCCGCCAGGTTTTTATAGCGTTAGGTACCCCCATACATTTTCTAATAAAGGTTTTAACCCCTGATTGCCCCTAGAGTTAACTCTTTCACCCCCTACTGCCAGCGTCACTAAGCGAACGTTTTTCTGATCGCTGTATTAGTGTCGCTGGTGCCGCTAGGTAGCTAGTTATTTTTTGAGGTTCGCCCGCCAGGTTTTTATAGCGTTAGGTACCCCCATACATTTTCTAATAAAGGTTTTTAACCCCTGATTGCCCCTAGAGTTAACCCTTTCACCCCCTATTGCCAGCGTCACTAAGCGATCGTTTTTTTCTGATCGCTGTATTAGTGTCGCTGGTGCCGCTAGGTAGCTAGTTATTTTTTGAGGTTCGCCCGCCAGGTTTTTATAGCGTTAGGTACCCCCATACATTTTCTAATAAAGGTTTTAACCCCTGATTGCCCCTAGAGTTAACCCTTTTACCCCCTATTACCAGCGTCACTAAGCAATCATTTTTCTGATCGCTGTATTAGTGCCGCTAGGTAGCTAGTTATTTTTTGAGGTTCGCCCGCTAGGTTTTTATAGCGTTAGGTACCCCCCATACATTTTCTAATAAAGGTTTTAACCCCTGATTGCCCCTAGAGTTAACCCTTTCACCCCCCTATTGCCAGCATCACTAAGCGATCATTTTTCTGATCGCTGTATTAGTGTCGCTGGTGCCGCTAGGTAGCTAGTTAGTGCCAGTAACGCTTACACCCACGCGCAAAACATACTCCCCCCATATGTGGAATTACACCCCAAAATACATTCTGCTGCTTCTCCTGAGTACGGGGATACCACATGTGTGAGACTTTTTGGGAGCCTAGCCGCATACGGGACCCCAAAAAACAATCACCGCCTTCAGGCTTTCTAAGGGTGTAAATTTTTGATTTCACTCCTCACTACCTATCACAGTTTCGAAGGCCATAAAATGCCAAAATAGCACAAAAACCCCCCAAATGACCCCATTTTGGAAAGTAGACACCCCAAGCTATTTTCTGAGAGGGATGTCGAGTCCATGGAATATTTTATATTTTGACACAAGTTGCGGGAATATGATAAACTGATTTTTTTTTGCACAAAGTTGTCACTAAATGATATATTTCTCACACATGCCATGGTTATATGTGGAATTGCACCCCAAAATACATTCTGCTGCTTCTCCTGAGTACGGGGATACCACATGTGTGGGACTTTTTGGGAGCCTAGCCACGTACGGGGCCCCGAAAACCAATCACCATCTTCAAGATTTCTAAGGGCATACATTTTTGATTTCACTCCTCACTACCTATCATAGTTTTGAAGGCCATAAAATGCCAAGATGGCACACAACCCCCCCAAATGACCCCATTTTGTAAAGAAGACACCCCAAGCTATTTGCTGAGAGGCATGTTAAGTCCATGGAATATTACATTTTTTTGCCCCAAGTGATTGAATATTGACCAAAAAAAAAAAAAAAAAAAAAATTACAAAACGTTGTCACTAAATGATATATTTCTCACACATGCCATGGTTATATGTGGAATTGCACCCCAAAATACATTCTGCTGCTTCTCCTGAGTACGGAGATACCACATGTGTGGGACTTTTTGGGAGCCTAGCCAAGTACGGGACCCCGAAAACCAATCACCGCCTTCAAGATTTGTGTGAGTGAAATCAAAAATGTATGTCCTTAGAAATCTTGAAGGTGGTGATTGGTTTTCGGGGTCCCGTACGCGGCTAAGCTCCCAAAAAGTCCCACACATGTGGTATCCCCGTACTCAGGAGAAGCAGCAGAATGTATTTTGGGGTGCAATACCACATATAACCATGGCATGTGTGAGAAATATATCATTTAGTGACAACGTTTTGTAATTTATTTTTTATTT
Source organism: Rana temporaria (assembly GCF_905171775.1). Lineage (NCBI taxonomy): Eukaryota > Metazoa > Chordata > Amphibia > Anura > Ranidae > Rana > Rana temporaria. The sequence goes on from NC_053489.1 coordinate 203,705,780, forward strand.
ATTTTTTTGGTCAATATTCAATCACTTGGGGCAAAAAAAATTAAATATTCCATGGACTCAACATGCCTCTCAGCAAATAGCTTGGGGTGTCTTCTTTCCAAAATGGGGTCATTTGGGGGGGTTGTGTGCCATCTTGGCATTGTATGGCCTTCAAAACTATGATAGGTAGTGAGGAGTGAAATCAAAAATGTATGCCCTTAGAAATCTTGAAGGTGGTGATTGGTTTTCGGGGTCCCGTACGCGGCTAGGCTCCCAAAAAGTCCCACACATGTGGTATCCCCGTACTCAGGAGAAGCAGCAGAATGTATTTTGGGGTGCAATTCCACATATAACCATGGCATGTGTGAGAAATATATCATTTAGTGACAACTTTGTGCAAAAAAAAATCAGTTTGTCATATTCCCGCAACTTGTGTCAAAATATAAAATATTCCATGGACTCGACATGCCTCTCAGCAAATAGCTTGGGGTGTCTACTTTCCAAAATGGGGTCATTTGGGGGGGTTTTGTGCTATTTTGGCATTTTATGGCCTTCGAAACTGTGATAGGTAGTGAGGAGTGAAATCAAAAATTTGCGCCCTTAGAAATGCTGAAGGCGGTGCTTGGTTTTCGGGGTCCCGTACGTGGCTAGGCTCCCAAAAAGTCCCACACATGTGGTATCCCCGTACTCAGAAGAAGCAGCAGAATGTATTTTGGGGTGCAATTCCACATATAACCATGGCATGTGTGAGCAATATATCATTTAGTGACAACTTTTTGTAATTTTTTTTTTATTTTTATTTTTTTGTCATTCAATCACTTGGGACAAAAAAAAAAAATATTCAATGGACTCAACATGCCTCTCAGCAGTTTCCCTGGGGTGTCTACTTTCCAAAATGGGGTCATTTGGGGGGGTTTTGTACTGCCTTGACATTTTAGCACCTCAAGAAATGCGATAGGCAGTCATAAAATAAAAGTTGTGTAAATTCCAGAAAATGTACCCTAGTTTGTAGACGCTATAATTTTTGCGAAAACCAATAAATATACGCTTATTGCGTTTTTTTTTACAAAAGACATGTGGCTGAATACATTTTGGCCTAAATGTTTGACTAAAATTTAGTTTATTCGATATTTTTTACTTTTTGTTATAAGAAAAATCTTTTGTTTTCAAAATTTTCGGTCTTTTTCCGTTTATATCGCAAAAAATAAAAATCGCATAGGCAATCAAATACCATCAAAAGAAAGCTCTATTTGTGGGAAGAAAAGGACGCAAATTTCGTTTCGGTACAACATTGCATGACCGCGCAATTACCAGTTAAAGCAGCGCAGTGACAAATTGTAAAAACACCTTGGGTCTTTAGACAGCGTATTGGTCCGGGGCTTAAGTGGTTAAAGTAGTCCCTGCACTACTTTGGCCTGACATTGATGCGACTTGAGGTCCATAGACCATAAGATTACAGAGGCATTGCTTCAAGTCGCAACAAATTCGCTGGACTTTTAGGTCGCATAAGTGAAAGGGGCCTAAAAATGCAAACCCCTCCATTTTCAGGAGCCTTTTTGAGGCCTTAAAATAGATTCTTTTTAACCCGCTTTTCCAGTAACCCAAATAACATTTATTTAATAAGGTCATTTTAAAGTGCAGTGACTGTTGAAAGTACACTTGGATGCTGGTCAGCTTCACATATTTGGCTGAAAAACTGAAAGAGCACCTAAAAATAGAAGTCTTAAATTGAGGCACTTTTTATGTCAGCTGTATAAATTGGGGTAAATAAAGGATGTATCTCCTGATGAGAGGATGTTATCTGTAGCATGCAGCTTCAGTATGATGATGCATAGAGAGCTATAAGTGCTGCATCCTGGTCTATATTCTGGTCCAGTCCCTCACAAGTTATTAGCCAGGGCTCTATATATGGAAATATGGTTGCGGTGGGAAGCTTTACCTTTCATATGGTCATCACACTTTTCAGTATTAGTTAGGCCTATTTATGGCTTATGTTTCTTACTTGTGTATGGCAAAAACAGTACTGTTTACAGACCGTAGAGATTATCTCCATGTATCTTTCTTTTCTTTTCTAATTTCATTTTCTGCTTTGCCCCTTGTAACATGCAATAAGCTATGTCGTTGTTGTGCACAATACGTTACTGAAGACATGGGATCATCTTTATGACTGTGTGTATATATATATATATATATATATATATATATATATATATATATATCTTGTTTTCTTTCTATCTGTGCACTTCTTATTTTTGATGTGTGTGTTATCTTCAGCCTCCAGTGATGCGTCCCTTCCACTTGAGAGAGAGGAGAAAATCCGCTTGCAGGCCAGACGTCGCTTGGAGGAGCAGCTGAAACAGTACAGGGTTAAGCGTCATCAAGAGAGGGTGAGAATTGTATTTCTTATAGAGATATCCTCTCCATTACTAATAATAAAAAAAAAATATGTATAGATATTTATAAATTATTCCTGTAAACGGGGATGTCCAACCTTTTGACCTTTTTGGGCCACATTGGAAGAAGACTTGTTTTGGGCCACACGTACAACATACTAACAATAAGGATAGCTGGTAAACAGAAAAAGTCAGGCAGATCACTGATATAGATAATGTACCCAACTAGTAAAACTTCTTATTTTTTTTATTTTTTTTTATATATTTTTATTTAAAGTAAAAGAGGGCAACATAAAACTGGTGCAATATTTGACACGGTGTTAAATAAATTAACACCTCAATATCTGGTTCAATGGATGTAGTAGCAATTCTCAATGAATTCTCAAGGTGCTTCATCAGATATTTTGGTTCTAATTTTGCCCTGTGTGCTTCATCCTTAAATAGTTGATCACTAGGGATGAGCTTCATGTTCAAGTCGAATAATTTGGGGTGTTTGGCAAATTCGAAAAGCAGCGGAACACCCTTTAAAAGTCTATGGGAGAAATCAAAAGAGTTAATTTTGCCATAAAGTGCTTGGGGTCCTGCTCCAGGGGACATGTATCAATGCAAAAAAAGCACGCAACCTGGCAGGCCGCAGGAAAAAAGGGGGGGACGAGAGAGCGCCCCCCCTCCTGAACCGTACCAGGCCACATGCCCTCATCATGGGGAGCAAGGGTTGTGGGGGTCTGTGGCTGGGGAGCTTATCGGAATCTGGAAGCCCCCTTTAACAGATCCCACCCCCCATGTGAATTGGTAAGGGGTACATTGTACCCCTACCATTTCACAAAGAAAAAGTGTGAAAATGTTAAAAATCACAGGAGACGGTTTAAGACAAGTCCTTTTATTAAAAATGTAAAAAATAAATTCCAGCGTTGTAATCCAGTCTCTCGATGTCTGTCCAGCGATGTAATGCCGTCTCTAAATGTCCAACGATGATCCTTTCTCCAGCGATGCTTTAGTCTCCAGCGAGGAACGAAACCCCCGTGACACGTAAGAGGGGGCGGGGTCACCCGTCCACATCATTGGGTAACCCCCGGTTGGACATCCCTGTTATAAACTGATTTAAAGCGTATCTAAACCCAAAACCGAAAGTGTAATTTATTGCAGCTTTCTAACCTATAGATGTATTGACTGCATTCAATTTCTTTGTTCAAAAAAATATTTTTAGCAAGTACAGAAAGTACAGTTACCTGCTGATCCCACCTGAAATGCTATGTCTTGTCGCTTGAAAGCACAAACCTCCTTTTATCTATCTAGTTTAAACTACTAGCCCCATCAAAACAAAATGCAATGGAGACACGTTTGAAGTCCATCCTGTGTGACAATGATGTGTAGACTTAAAAGGGCAGGAAGTATCTTATTTGCAGGATTACTAGGTGGAAAAAGAGAAAAAGCCTAAAAAGGCATTACATCTAAGGACTAGTAAGCTGCAATATATTGCATTTTTATTTTCGTCTTGGGGTTTAGATACAGTTTAAGTCCCCTTCTATAAAACACTGACTTTTTTTTTTCCAATATATTTGTTTTATCATCTTTTTATACATTTTTATAAACGTTTCCTATGCTATTGACAGGGAGCAGTATTTTCTATCATCTCTCTCTCTCTCTCTATATGATTTCTATTCATTACTCAACATTTAAGCCAAAATCACATAATAAAAATCATAACGTGTCATTTCGACTATCACATCCAACTATAACAACGAAAAAATAAATAAATTGTTTATTTTAAACAAACAGGTAGCACAGAAATTATCACTCTTGACACTGATGTTTTATGTTATAAATTAGCATTCATACAAGTTTTATCAAATACAAATTAAAAAAAGAATTGGAGCAACAAATTGCCTTAGCTAGGGCATAATGCAGTCGATCAGCTGAAAAGCAATTTTTGTTTTAAAAACCTGACTGTACCCTGCAGAAAAAAAATGAACTGTGTAATTCAGGGTTTCCGAAAGTAATTAGACTTTACAGACTTGCCCGTTTTAGATTTTAGAACATTTTCTGCTACCGCTCTACAAATTCCTGAGACCTGAGCAGCGACTACAGAGCTGGACCACTGTGCTTTGTGTGAGTCTTGCTGAAGCAGTCTGACACACTCAAGCTCAAATTTAGTTTGGTAACAGCTGTCATATTTTTAATTCCTCTCGTTTTTTTTGTCCCAACTGTCACTGGTAAGGAAGTGAAGGGAAAATCTCCCCAATGTGGATACCGACAAAGACCAAACATGAGTACTACCACTTCCTGACTCTCCCCACCATCAAATTGCCTTTTCCAGACAAATATGATCACTTGAAATCGGTCCTTGAATTGTGCTTTTTCCTTTTTCCTTGCTCGAAATTTTAAGACCATATTCTGTGTTTGAGTGTTTGAAACAATGTTTTTTTTTTGTTTTTTTTTTAACATGTAATATTATATACTATAATGTGATGTAAATTTATTTCTCTGTGTAGTCTAATCAGTCGACTCCGAAAAGTCGCCCTTCAAGCACTTTGGATCCTGAACTGATGTTCAATCCGGATAATCTTCCTCGGGCCAGTACTGTTGCAATGACTAAGGAATATTCCTTTTTGCGCACAAGTGTCCCACGGGGACCAAAGCTGGGCAGTCTAGGCCTCCCATCGTCTTCCAAAGTGAAAAAGTCCTCCAAATCATCCAAATCTTCTAGCAAAATTCGTTCTTTAGCAGACTATCGTGTAGAATCTTCTGAACCCAGCAATCCCTGCATAGGTTATTCTGATTCATCGCCTAGCTCCCTAAAGCCCAACAGGGGGAGCTTCACCTCAGTAGTGTCAGAAATTAGTATGGAAGGACAGAAATTTGAGGGTTACAATGCGGACAACGGCTCTGAACTTGATGGGAGTGATATGGGAAATAGACTTGATGGAAATGAGAGTGACAGCTCTACGTACAGTAGTGTATCTGCTGGACAAGGGTCTTATTTTGTTGCTGCATCACCCAGGAGAGAAGAGGAATACATTGTGAATGGGCAAAGCATAGCTCCAGAAAATGTAGGGCACTATCCTTCGCTAAGAGATGTCTTGCAAGCTGCTGCTGCAGAACAACAAACTCAGGAGTCTGAGGGAAATGGTGAACCTAGGAGCCGGCGAGACAGCATTTCAAGCAGGTAATAACCATGAAAAAAAAATGTTTTCAGTGTTGAGAGATATGTATTAATATTACACTGGTACATCAGACAGTTTTGTAAATCTAAAGAGATATACAGTACCTTACAAAATAGAGTTCACCCCTCCCATTTTTGTAAATATTTTATTATATCTTCTCATGTGACAACACTGAAGAAATTACACTTTGCTACAATGTAAAGTACTGAGTGTACAACTTGTATAATGGTATACATTTGCTGTCCCCTCAAAATAACTTGACACACAGCCATTAATGTCTAAAAACCGCTGGCAAGAAAAGTGAGTACACCCCTAAGTGAAGATGTCCAAAGTGTCAATATTTTGTGTGGCCACCATTATTTTCTAGCACTGCCTTAACCCTTTTAGGCATGGAGTTCACCAGAGCTTCACAGGTTGCCACTGGAGTCCTCTTACACTCCTCCATGACGACTTTACGGAGCTAGTGGATGTTGGAGACCTTGTGCTCCTCAACCTTCCATTTGAGGATGTCCCACCGCTCAATAGGGTTAAGGTCTGGATACATGCTTGACCAGTCCACCACTTTTACCATCAGCTTCTTTAGCACGGCAGTGGTCGTCTTGGAGGTGTGTTTGGGGTCGTTCTCATCTTAGAATACTGCCCTGCTGCCTGGTCTCCGAAGGGAGAGGTGGACAATGCTCTGCTTCAGTATGTCACAGTACATGTTGGCATGCATGGTTCCCTCAAAGAACTATAGTGACCCTCCCACCACAGTGCTTGTCTTTGTACTCCTCACCTTACAGCCGCTTGACACCATCTGAACCAAATAAGTTTATCTTGGTCTTATCAGACCACAGGACATGGTTCCAGTAATCCATGTCCTTGGTCTGCTTGTCTTCATCAAACTGTTTGCAGGATTTCTTGTACATCATCTTTAGAAGAGGATTGCTTCTGGAATGACAGCCATGCAGACCAATTGGATGCAGCGTGCGGTGTATGGTCTGAGCACTGACAGACTGACCACCCACCCCTTAAACCTCTACAGCAATGCTGGCAGCACTCCTACATCTATTTCCCAAAGACAACCTCTAGATATAACGCTGAGCACGTGCACTTCTTTGGTCGACCATGGCGAGGCCTGTTCTGAGTGAAACCTGTCCAGTTAAACTGCTGTATGCTCTTGGCCAACGTACTGCAGCTCTGTCTCAGGGTATTGGCAAACTTTTTATAGCCTAGGCCATCTTTATATAGAGCAACAATTCTTTTTTTTTTTTCAGCTTCTCAGAATTCTTTGACATGAGGGGCCATGTTGAACTTTCAGTAACCAGTATGAGAGAGTGAGAGCGATAACACCAAATTTAACACACCTGCTCCCCATTCACACCTGAGACTTTGTAACACTGACAAGTCACATGACACCAGGGAGGGGAAATGGCTAATTGGGTCCAATTTGGAGGAGTAGTAGTAGTAGTAGTAAAGTGTAATTTCTTCAGTGTTGTCACATGAAAAGATATAACAAAATATTTACAAAATGTTGTGAGGGTCGTACTCTCTTTTGTGAGATATTGTCTAGATCTGTGCCACAGATTTAAAACAAAATCCCTATAATGCAGCTGCTATCCAATTTTTATGTAGAAATAAAAAAATGTATACACCAATACACTTAAAAAATTATACCCCAAACATTTATCATAAACTCCTCTGAATTATCTATCCAGAATGTGCAATGCAACTCATATAAACAATATACCGTATTTGCCGGCGTATAAGACGACCCCCTAATTTTCCAGCTAAAATTTTAGTTTTGTGATATACTCACCGTATAAGACTCACTGTGCCATTATTACATGCCTCACTGTGCCATTATTACATGCCTCACTGTGCCATTATTACATGCCTCACTGTGCCATTCCATTCCCTGCCTCGACTATCTCCCTACCTTCTCCTGTTTGCAGAGTATGTCAGACGGCGGCCATCCATTATTCAAAAGCCGCGCCTCCTCCTCAGGCTGTTCCGTGATAGGCGGAACACTAATTTTCCCAGCAGAGCCTCTGTTCAGTCTTCCGCCTATCACGGATGTCATCTCGTCCAAGGATGAGAAGGCATCCGTGATAGGAGGAACACTAAACAGAGGCTCTGCTGGGAAAATTAGTGTTCCGCCTATCACGGAACAGTCTGAGGAGGAGGCGCGGCTTTTGAATAATGGATGGCTGCCGTCTGACACATGGGTACCCGGCGTATAAGACGACCCCCGACTTTTGGGGCATTATTTTAGATGCAAAAGGTCGTCTTATACGCCGGAAAATATATCAAACTGCAATGTGCAAATACACAAACTTTCAAAAATACAATCAAAAAGTGCAATGTGCATACACTAGAGCTGCACGATTAATCGCGGAGAGAATCGCAATCTCGATTTTCCCCGCCCGCGATCTCCCCGCGGGATTGACCCGCGATTTTTCTGTGTTCACCGCTGGTTCCACATAACCAGCGTGGAACGCAAATGGCGCCGATATCGAAACCGACGTCAGCAGCTTGCGCCGCTGGATAGATGCCTGAGCTTCTCTCACAGTTCTGTACAACAGTAGTTTGTATCCATGCGCCACCCAGTGGTTGCCGGCGGTACTGCTTCTGATGTATTAATCCTTCTCACAGTTCTGTACAACTGTGTGTATCCATGCGCCACCCAATGGTTTCTGGCAGTACTGCTTCTGATGTATAAAAAAAAGAGACCAGTGATATGTCTATAATGTTAAAGACCATATAACTCCTATGAAAAAAGCAGAATCAAAGTTTGATTCTGCTTTTTTCATAGGAGTTATATGATCTTTAACATTATAGACATATCACTGGTCTCTTTTTTTATATATTCATATTTTCAGATAAATCACAGGTTTATTTTTTTTATTTTTTGGGGGGGGGGGGGGTTCTGGCATAACATTTTTGAGAATCGTGAGAGAATTGTGATCTTCAGTCTAAGCAAAAGAATCGTGATTCTCATTTTGACCAGAATCGTGCAGCTCTAGCATACACACAAATTCTAATGTCTTGTAATCAATATAATGTCCTATATAAGATTGCTTCAATACTTGTGCAAATATTTCATGCAAAATAAATAATATTGGTGTACCCCAGGCAGGGATTAGACGTGACATTACCATGCACTCTGGGTTCGCACACGTGGCTCAGAATTGCGGCCAGAGGTGATTTTTCTCTTTGATTGAACTTGCATACTATTGTCAGTGGAGACAAATTTTTATTGTTTTTATGGAATGAAGCGTTTTAGATGGTTTTACGCTATAAGAGCCCCCTTACATAATAAGAAATATGTAATGACCATTTTTAACCACTTAAGCCCCTGACCAATATGCTGGCTAAAGACCCAAGGGGTTTTTACAGTTCGGGACTGCGTCGCTTTAACAGACAATTGCGCGGTCGTGCGACGTGGCTCCCAAACAAAATTGGCGTCCTTTCTTCCCCACAAATAGAGCTTTCTTTTGGTGGTATTTGATCACCTCTGCGGTTTTTAATTTTTTGCGCTATAAACAAAAATAGAGCGACAATTTTGAAAAAAATTCAATTTTTTTTGCTGTAATAAATACCCCCCAAAAACATATATAAAAAAAAAAAATTTCCTCAGTTTAGGCTGATACGTATTCTTCTACCTATTTTTGGTAAAAAAAATCGCAATAATCGTTTATCGGTTGGTTTGCGCAAAATTTATAGCGTTTACAAAATAGGGGATAGTTTTTTTGCATTTTTATTTTTTTTACTAGTAATGGCGGCGATCAGCGATTTTTTTTCGTGACTGCGACATTATGGCGGACACTTCGGACAATTTTGACACATTTTTGGGACCATTGTCATTTTCACAGCAAAAAATGCATTTAAATTGCATTGTTTATTGTGAAAATGACAGTTGCAGTTTGGGAGTTAAACACAGGGGGCGCTGTAACATTTAGGGATCACTGTGTATGTGTTTACTAGTGTAGGGGGGTGTGGCTGTAGGACTGACATCGATCGAGTCTCCCTAATAAAAGGGATCACTCGATCGATGCGCCGCCACAGTGAAGCACGGGGAAGCCGTGTTTACACACGGCTCTCCCCGTTCTTCAGCTCCGGGGAGCGATCGCGACGGAGCGGCTATAAACAAATAGCCGCGCCGTCGTCCCGGATTGCTCCCCGAGCGGACCCGACCTCCGCATGTACCGGGGGGGGGTCCCGATCGGACCCCCCACCCATGTCTAGGCACGTGATTGTGCCTGTCCGTGCCATTCTGCCGACGTAAATGTACATGAGGAGGTCGGGAAGTGGTTAAGAGGTCCCTAAACCCCCGTACACACGATTGGACCTTTGTCCGACCAAAATCGTATCGGAATTCCATTGGAGTAAAAGAGAACATGTTCTCTATCTAAACTTCGATGGAATTCATTGGAATTTCTGATGGAATTACTCCGATGGGGCATACACGGAATTTCCAATGGAATAAGTCCGTCCAACTTTTTCCATCGGAAAATCTGAGTTTTATGCGCTTTGGTTTAAAATATTACTAGCATTGGTCTTTTAGTACCTAGTGGTGGTGGGGAGCACAGATTTATTGAAATTATGAAGAATGCACATGGTACTTTCTGTTTCATAATATAATATGTGGGACATTCATTTTGTTGGCTTGAAAGATTTGCATGAGCGTTAAACCCTTCTTGTATGGGAAGTTTTATTGTATTCCAAGATGTATATACCGTAAATTTGTGTGTATGCACGTTGCACTTTTTGATTGTATTTTTGAAAGTTTATGTATTTACACATTATGCATATTGCAGTTTGCTATATATTGTTAATATGAGTTACCTTGCACATTCTTGATAGATTGTTTAGAGGAGTTTATAATAAATATTTTGGGTAAAAAATTTTTTTGGAGTGTATTGGTGGCAGTGCTGGTCACTTTACTATACAGTTTTGTAACTCCAAAACCATTGCTGCACAAATGCATAAATACTGATCAGGTATAGTCATTGTCAGACGAGCACTACCAATTTTTACTATTGCCTTTCAACAACGTTTTATGGAAGCATTGGGAAAATTGACAAAAGACCACGTAGTACAGAAGTCATTACAATAGGAATAATCTATGATGCAGTTGATCACACTACATAGCACTACCAATTTTACTGACATTTTACAAGTGTTAATGGAGAGGGCAGCCATCTTGATGTGTTAGAATCACAGTTTTATTAAACTTTTTTGAGGGCTCCTTTTATGGTAATATTCCTCTGATTCTATATTGTGACTGTATTTTCATAATGTTGCAACTTTATCTTAAAGGATAAATTCACCCTTTTGGAGCATATTAAATGTTACACACATGTGTAAAACAATCTAGGAGAAATGTGAATATTTTTATCTGCAATGAGGCCCTGTTTTTACCTGAGCGTATTGGAATGCAGAATCTCAGCAAAACGCTGGACACAGTTGTGGTGCAACTATATACAATAAAGTTGCACATACATTTACTTTAAAGAGTAACCAGAGTGCTCGCATAATTTGTAATAAAACCTCTTTGCCATTCTGAAGCTTCCCTCCAACCACTTTGCATATTATTTTATATATACTGTGATTCTGTACTTGGCAAATATGCTGCAGAAATCTCCCTTCGCCGAGTCTGGCTGCATCCATTTTAACTATGGGCAGCTGAAGCTGCTGCCTGATCACTTCCTGAATTTACCCAGACACACAGAGGCACACACCCAGCTCTGCAGCTCTCATTGGCCATCGTATGACTCCCCCTCCCCCTCCCTTCCTGACAAACTCTCAGAGTGAGAGAGAGAGCTGTGCATGATCTCATAAGCCCAGGCTGATGACTAGACAAGAAACAGGAAGTGGGCTGTATAAGGTATTTACTGGCATAAAAAAAAATGTTTTACTATCCAAAGTTGAAACAACAAAGGCAGAAGATCTAATAGATTGAAAGATGAAATAATTACTGAAGTTCCGCTTTTAGGTAAATATTACAATAAAAAACTTACTGTATGTGCTCACTGAAAATGCAGTATACTTCTTTTTTTTAACTACTAGTTTCTTATCTGTGTTAATGCTTTTGTAGCATTTCTATGGAAAGCTCCATTGCTGGGACTCACGATGAACTGTTGCAGGCGCTGAAAGAGAAGATGAGATTAGAAGGACAGCTGGAGTCATTGACAACAGAAGCCAGTCAGGTAAGAATAATTAAATCAGTCAGCCATTTAGGCTGCAGTCACACTTGCAGTGATCGCTAGCTATGTGGACAGCAGTGAATATCTGTGACTGCCAGCGACCTGTTATTGGAGTGTAAGGGACCGGCCACACCGAGCCTCTTAAAGCCGCAGTGGGAATCTGATCTGAATTCGCACAGGCCTTAATCACTGCTTCAAATGTAGCCTAAGAGACCGGATGGACCTGGTTCATATTTATACAAAACCATTAATGAGATACAACCGTGGACAGATTTTTTTGGTACCTTTCCATGGAAAAAAGAAGAAGCCACAATTTACTCTGAAATAACTTGAAGCTGACAATTGGCATCCAGCATGCTTTTCCCCCCATATTTAATAAAATTGGGCTTTGCCTTTGCGTTTGGATTCAACCGAATATTTAAAATAAATAAAACAAATGAAAATGACATTGGTTAAAACATTTTTTTTAACCTAGTGTTTAGTTGCACAACCTTTTTAGAGAAAGTCACTGCAAACAAAGAATATCTTTAGCTCTTGGCGACTGAGACAGAGTTTTCTGACACTGGTATGTTTCCCTTCAGAATTTTTTAATAGTCTTGAGATTTTATTGTGCCCTGGACAGATTCAAGCCTCCTGGGGGGAGTGGGTACCTGGTTTTTACAGGTACTTCCTGTCCCACTTCCTCCTTCCGTCGCTTGGTTACCTAGGCGACTCCTCCTAGGTGGCCCCTCCCTCTCTGCACTCTTCTTGGACTTGTCACAGGTTCCAGAAGTTTGCCTGCCACTAGGAGAGCGCAGCGCGACTTAATGCATTCCTTGCATTATAGTAAAAAATGTTTAGGCGTCAGCATTCCCCCTTCACCCCCCTCCTTTTACTTACCTGCATCCCTCATTTGATTCCACGCCGTGAACATCTGCAGCTCTTCTCTCTCTCCACTCACTTTTGGGTCTCGCTGGCTTTGCTGGTGCATCGGTAGGCATTGGCTGCCAGTGAAGCGGAAGCATGGGGCTGGGCAGAGTCACGCTGTCTGTGTCAATGGACGTAGCGGGGCTCGGGTGAGAGCATGCACGAGTGCCCACATGAGAAGCCGCTTCCCATGGGGGCACTAAACGGAGGACTAGGAGTGCCAGCAGGAGACACGAAAAGAAGAGGAGGTTCGTAGCCGCTTTGTGCATTTCCATTACACAGAGCAGTTAAGTATAGAGGTGTTTGTTTTAAAAAAAAAAAATCTTTCCAATCATTTTAAGGCTGGTTCACACTGTAAGTTGAACAAAAAAAGTGACGAATCGCCGTACCAACGCAAGCGATGTTGGTGCAGTGATTTTCACTTTTCCCCTTTCCCTGCCTAATTAGCCATTGGCTGGAAACACTAATGAGATGCTGGTTTTCCAGCATAAGATTAGAATCCGATCGCACATATTTTATTTCAGCTGTACTGTGCATATGAATACCACCTGTGCATACCAGTAGGATAGTTGAAATTGTGTACCACCCCCCTCCTCCTAGAGGTCATGGCTTTCATCCTTCTCTTTTCCACTGCATGTATAGACAGAGCATCTGAATATCAGGAAACTTTATATGCATATACATTATATTACCAAAAGTATTGTGATGCCTGCCTTTACACACACATGGACTTTATTGGCACCTCAATCTTCGTAGGATTCAATATTGAGTTGGCCCAGACTTTGCAGCTGTAACAGCTTCAACTCTTCTGTGAAGGCTGTCCACAAGGTTTAGGAGTGTGTCTATGGGAGTGTTTAACCATTCTCCCAGAAGCACATTTGTGAGGTCAGGCACTGATGTGGACGAGAAGGCCTGGCTCGCAATCTCCTCTCTAATTCATCCCAAAGGTGTTTTGTTGGGTTGAGGTCAGGACTCTGTGCAGGCCAGTCAAGTTCCTCCACCCCAAACTCGTTAATCCATGTCTTTTATGTACCTTGTTGGAACAGGAAGGGGCCATCCCCAAACTGTTCCCACTAAGTTGGGAGCATGAAATTGTCCGAAATGTCTTGGTATGCTGACGTCCTAAGCGTTCCCTTCACTGGAACTAAGGGGCCAAGCCCAACCCCTGAAAAACACACCATATTCCCCCCTCCACCAAATGATTTCGACCAGTGCACAAGCAAGGTCCATAAAGACATGGATGAGCGAGTTTGGGGTGGAGGAACTTGACTGGCCTGCACAGAGTCCTGATCTCAAACAGATAGAACACCTTTGGAGTGAATTATAGCGGAGACTGCGAGCCAGGCCTTCTCATCCGACATCAGTGCCTGACCTCACAAATGTGCTTCTGGAAGAATGGTCAAACATTCCCATAGACACACTCCTAAACCTTGTGGACAGCCTTCTCGGAAGAGTTGAAGCTTTTATAACTGCAAAGGGTGGGCCAACTCAATATTAAACCCTATGGACTAAGGCCCCATACACACTATTAGATTTTCTGCAGATTTTTGTCTTCAGGTTGCCATTAAAGTTTGTGTGTGTGTGTGTGTGTAAGGGCAGGCATCATAATACTTTTGGTCATATAGTGTACTTGTTTTTGGTTAGTGACTTACTAAAGAGTGAATAACAGATATACATGCCAGCCACAAAAGCATACACCTTCAAAAACAAGTTCATATTGACAGCCCCCATTTTTGTATTCTGACAGGTTTCATTTAACATATAGTTCCAGCTAAGTCATATATACTTTTCTAAACAGGCATTGAAAGAAAAGACAGAACTACAGGCCCAACTGGCAGCAGTGAACACCAGGCTTCAAGCTGAGGTTGAACAAAGCCTGTCTAGCCAACACAGGCAAGAGACCTTGAGCTCGGAGGTTGTCACCCTGAAGAAGTCCTGCCTAGAGCTGGAGAGGGCCATGGCAGATCTTCAGAACTCATTGGAAGTAAAGAATACCGGACTGGCCTCTTTAACCAACGATTTGCAGGTAGCTGAAGAGCAGTATCAGAGGTTGATGAGCAAAGTGGAAGAGTTGCAGAGAGCCATTATTCAAAAGGATAACACAGGTGAATACTTTTACTTGCATAAAGGAGCTCTTGGTATGGTCCTGTATGTGTGTTTTCGCTATAAGCATTAACAGCAATTCCTTTCTAGAGACTGTTAACTGTGCATCTAATTCCAAGACTCATGTAACAAATGAGACCCGTAGGACGTCCTGGGACGTCCTCGACTTTGTGCGGGGATATCTTATTGACCCCACATCTCTCCATAAAGAGGACCTGTCACAGTGATTCCTATTACAAGGGATGTGTACATTCCTTGTAATAGGAATAAAAGTGATCAAAAAAAAAAAAAAATGTCAAAAAAAGTGTAAAAATAAAAAAATGAAGTAAAAAAAAAAATTTAAAACGCCCCTGTCCCGGTCGCTCGCGTGCAGAAGCGAACGCGCATTCAAGTCCTGCCCACAAATGTAAACACCATTCAAACCCCACATGTGAGGTATCATCGCGTGCGTTAGAGCATGTGCAACAATTCTAGCACTAGACCTCCTCTAACTCAAAAATAGTAACCTGTAAAAAAAAAAATAAGCGTCGCCTATGGAGATTTTTAAGTACTGAAGTTTGGCGCCATTCCATGAGTGTGCGCAATTTTAAAGCGTGACATGTTAGGTATCTATTTACTCGGCGTAACATCGTCTTTCACATTATACAAAAAAATTGGGCTAACTTTACTGTTTTGTTATTTTTAATTCATGAAACAGTTTTTTTCCCTAAAAAAAGGCGTTTGAAAAATTATTGCGCAAATACCGTGCGAGAAAAAAAGTTGCAATGACCGCCATTTTATTCCCTAGGGTGTCTGCTAAAAAAAATATATAATGTTTGGGGGTTCTGATTAATTTTCTAGCAAAAAAATTGAGATTTTTATATAAAGGAGCAAAGTGCCACAATAGGCCCGGTAACAAAGTGGTTAAAATTATTATTTTGAGCATTTTTATTATCCATTGATAAAAATTGATTTTTTTTTTGGTCACCCTTTTGACTTCCACTTTTTGTTTAAATTCTTGCTCTGATTTCTGTTTTAATGTACAATAGAGAGTGTGTAATTTTTTTTTTTTAACATTTTATGTGTAATTTTGATGGTATGAGTTCCATTGAAGTGAATGAGGGCCGTCTTAATGTACGCTACTGAAGTTGCTCCGACTTCAGAAAAGGTTCCTGTATTACTTCAAGGCGACTTGTACCCATAGATTTCAATGGAAGTTGCCTCCAAGTTGGACCTTCGTCTTAACTGAAGCAACTTTACAGGAAAAGAAAATAGTTTAACCAGGCAAACCCCTCCCTCCCACAGAGCTGATTATTCTGTGATTGGCCACAGCCAAAGTCGCCTGTCCTGGAGGCAACTTTAAGTCACGTTGTAAGTTGCTCAAAGTCATGCTGAAGTTGCCTCCAAATCGCCTTGCAAAGTTGCGCTGTAATTCGGGTTGCCCCTGTGTGAACCGGCACTTATGGTCTTGTTTGCTGTAAGAAGTTTGTCAACCAGCTGAATGTAGTTTGTTGCTCTGTAGTGGCTAAAAAATTCTCAGCGACATCCTTTTGTGCTTTCCAGATGATTTTTTTTCTGTCCGTGCCAACAGACCTTCGAGAACTGCTTGGTATTGTTGACTGATCTTTGGAACAACAAAATGCCACTTTAATCTTGGCATCAGTTATTCATGGAAACATCTAACTCAAATAACAAACGCCTTCACCTTCCTTGTTCATTGCTTTTACAAAATGTTATGGTGAAACAAGGGCAAAAATATCTTATACAAGTGGTTCATGTTTTTCTGGAACCAAATTCTTTTAGAGTGGTCATTTCTTTTTAATGTAATGAGACTCTCTTGCACGGCGTCCGATTCACATATTTAACAGCACTTGGTATATCCAAGCTGCATTCCAAGCAGCAGAGCCACTAGTTTTAAATCTCCACAGATATTCCTGGTGTACTGGATGTGCTTCAACAAAAGTTCCATGTTTTCATACAGTATGTTTAATTCATGTGTGCAGCATAGCCAATAGATATTGCATAAACAGATTTCTTTAAAACAGTAAAATATAAATTCAATTATAGGCTATTTTTGTGATTAGCAGCCACAGGTCTATTTTGTGATTGGCAGCCACAAGTCTATAAGTTGCACCAAAAAGTGTTCAGGAAGCAAAATCTTTGCCAGTGAAACCTGCAAAATATTATTTTTTTTGTTTCTTTTTAAATGGTTTTAAACCCTAGGAACCAAAAATTATGCTGGGTAGCTGCACTCCAATATTCACCTTTATTTTGTAAAAACAGAGTTAAATGCATGATAAGTGGATACAGACCAACTGCACAGCTAAAGAGTTTAACACCGGTTATGGTGCTTAACCATAGCTAGAGTGCCACACATACATACAGGTGTGTGTGTGTATATGTGTATATATATATATATATATATATATAATTGTAACCTGGGGGATAGGTAGCAGGTACAAAAACTCCCTGGGAGGAGCAGGCACAGATAACAAGTCCATATGATAAGTGAAACCCAATGCAATGTTTATTGGTGCTATATATAAAGTCTATACAGGTGCTGTACAGTGTGCAGAAAAAACAAACGGAACAAAAAATAGTTAAACAAAAACCTAGCCGTGTCTCGGCTATAACTATATGATATGTACATGCCCTAACTACCAGGCTGAACAAGCCTACAGCTTGTCAGCTTAAACACAAACTGCTTAACAGTTTTCCACCAACTACCTTGCTCTCACAGATCAGCACTATCTGTGTTTCCCAGGCAGAGGAAGGCTGTCTGCTCAGGTGAGCTTAAATTGACCTGGGAGAGAGAACCAACACCTGAACTGGATCAGAGATCCCCGAACGTGTAATAGAGGAGCCTGGAAGATGTATAAACCCCGAACAGGACTTTCCCAGGCTCTCTCTGGGATGCTCTTGCTACTATATATATATATATATATATATATATATATATATATATATATATATATATATATATACACATACATACATACTAGGGGTGCGCATCTTCACCGGTCTCACGATTCGATTCAATTACGATTATCTGGTCATCGATTCGATTCTGCGATGCATCAAGATTACCGACGAGGTCTCGCTTCCGCTTGGACCGCCTAGGTGGCCCTTCCTCTCCGCAATCTTCTGAGACACATCACAGGTCCCAGAAGATTGCCTGGCTATGCAGGACAGCGCAGTGAGACATGCGCACCTGGCTGTGAAGCTGCAAGCTGTCACAGCCGGATGCCCACAGTAGTATTGCCAGCCCTGTGGACAGAATGGAGTGTTCGGGTGGCCACCATCGCTGGATTGTGGGACAGGTGAGTGTCTTTTTATTACAAGTCAGAAGATACTTTTTTTTGTAGCTACTGACTTTTAATATATTTTTTTTTTTTTTACTGAACTCTGCTTTTAAATAAAAATAACCTCACTCCCTTAAAGTGGAGTTCCACCCAAAAGTGGAACTTCTGCTTTAAGCACTCCTCGCCCCCTGACATGCCATATTTGGCATGTCATTTTTTTGGGAGGGGGGTGTCCTCTTTTTAGTGGGATTCCCTGTGGGACGGCTGTCTAGGTGACTCCTCCTGTCGCCCTAGGTGGCCCCTCCCTGTCAGCGATCTTCTGGGACACAGGTCACAGAAGATTGGCTGGCCAATGTCAGATCACAGCGCGCGCCTGGCCATTAAGCCGTAAGCTATCATGGCCGGGTGCCCACAGTAAATATGACGGTGTTGAGGAGAGGTGTCGGTTTAATAAAAGTCACCAGCTACACTTTTTGTAGCTGCTGACTTTTACTAAACGAAAAAACGGTGGAACTCCACTATAAAACGTGCACTACATGGTACAGTAATATATGCATGTGGCTGCTGGGAGGTCAGTAGGGATTAGAATTCCCAGCAAGTTCCCTGTACTGTCTCTGTTGAAATTTCCCTGGATTCTCAAGTTCGCACATTCCAGCACACTAGGAGTTAACACAATGGAATGTGCAAACTTAGGAGCCCAGGGAAATGTCAACACAGAGCACATGGAGGAGAAGAAAGAATACTGCTGTAACTAAGAATACCCGTTTTGCAATACATGCCATTCTAAACCATTAAGTGGCCACTGCTGCATGTGCTTTTTAAAATATATACAGCTTCTCATACCTGCATTTCTGTCTGTGTATGCTCTCTATATTCCGCACATGTGACTCTGTCCTGTCCGGCCCGCCTCTCACCTCTCGTTCTCCTCTTTCCCGACGTCAGTGGGAGTTCTCAGCCCCGCCCACCGACTATACTGTAGCTATTGGATGAGAAGAGAGGCGGGCGGGGCTGACGTCAGGAGAGACGTGAGAGGCGGGCCGGAGCGAACAGTCACTTGAGAGGAGTATACAGAGTATACAGACAGCAATATAGGTATGAAACACAGTATATTTTAAAAAGCACATGCAGCAGTGGCCACTTAAAGCGGTGGTTCACCCTAATGAAATTTTTTTTTTTATAGCATTAAATTAGGCATAGTAGCGCGAGCTACAGTATGCCTGTATTGATTTTTTTAGCCCGGTACTCACTGTGCAATCCTCTCTAGAAGATTCCGACTCCCCGCGGGGAATGGGCGTTCCTATCAAAAGGGAGGATGATTGACGGCCGGCTATGGCACGTCACGCTTCTCCGGTAATAGCCGAAATAGGACTTGGCGCTTCACGGCGCCTGCGCATAGTCTGTGTGCAGGCGCCGTGAAGAGCCGAGACCTGTTCCGGCTATCTTCGGGGAGCGTGACGTGCCATAGCCGGCCGTCAATCATCCTCCCTCTTGATAGGAACGCCCATTCCCCGCGGGAGTCGGAATCTTCTATAGAGGATTGCACAGTGAGTACCGGGCTAAAAAAATCAATACAGGCATACTGTAGCTCGCGCTACTATGCCTAATGTAATGCTCAAATGTTGTTAGTGTGGGTGAACCACCGCTTTAATGGATAATAGCGGCATTTATTGCAAAACGGGTTTTTTAATACACACGCTCGGAGCGCTCTCCCGGGAGGGGCGGGGCAAGTCGGGATGACGTCACCCGACATCGATTAGTGGGGTCACATGCATCGATGCCGCATCGGGTGCCCCCGAATCGCGGTGCATCGATGCAACGATTATATTCAGCACCCCTAATACATACATACATACATACATACACACACTCTAGACAAAGCATGCGAGACATTGATTGTCAAATAACACCTGTGAACATCATCAAATTACAGATTAGCCATTAACCCCCGGACCATTTTGTAGCTAAAGGACCAGGCCACTGCGTCGCTTTAACGGACAATTGCGCGGTCGTGCGATGTGGCTCCCAAACAAAATTTACATCCTTTTTTTCCCCACAAATGGAGCTTTCTTTTGGTGGTATTTAATCACCTCTGCGGTTTTTATTTTTTTGCGCTATAAACAAAAATAGAGCAACAATTTTGAAAAAAATTCAATATTTTTTACTTTTTGCTATAATAAATATCCCCCAAAAATATATAAAACAATTTTTTTTTCCCTCGATTTAGGCCGATACGTATTCTTCTACATATTTTTGGTAAAAAAAATTGCAATAAGCGTTTACTGATTGGTTGGCGCAAAAGTTATAGCGACTACAAAATAGGGGATAGTTTTATAGCATTTTTAGTAATATTTTTTTTTTTACTAGTAATGGCGGCGATCTTCGATTTTTATCGTGACTGCGACATTATAGCGGACACTTTTGACAAATTTTTGGGACCATTGTAATTTTTACAACGATCGGTGCTATAAAAATGCACTGGTTACTTTTGAAAATGACACTGGCAGTGAAGGGGTTAACCACTAGATGGCGCTGTAGGAGTTAAGTGTTCCCTAAGGCGTGATTCTTGCTGTAGGATAGCATGGCTTGCTGTGACACGTAACTAATCGTGTTCCCGATGACAGGGAACACGATCAGTGTCGGCTAGGCAGAACGGGGCGATGTTGTGTTTACACTAACATCTCCCTGTTCTATGTCTCCGTGAGACAGTCGTGGGTATGCGATCGAGTCAGCGGAATCCGTGGATACGCTCACGGATATCGCGGCGGGCGCGCACGCAACAACCGCTTCTTAAAGGGGACTTACAGGTACGTCCTTTTGCCTGCCCGTGCCATGCTGCAGACGTATATCTGCGTCCGGTGGGTGGCAAGCGGTTAAACAAATGAAAAAATCTTCACAGACAATTCTACATATAAAAATATGTGGAAAAAAAACGAAAAACAAAAACACAATAGACCTAAAACATCCACATGCATTATAAAACTTTGTATGTGATTAAAAAATGCATGCCCTGGCATATGCAACGAAGAGGGGAATGACATTTTCCTCTTACCAGTGCATCAGTGTAATTGAATGCGGCTCAAAGAACCCCCCTCTTTTTCATATTATTGTTTTAATGTTTCTTTATTCTATTCATTTTATTTTTTTATCCTATTCTATTATCCTATTTTCTCCTACCTCTCTTCGTCACCCCTCATCCTATTGCTAAAACTAGGCAGCATATGACCAAAAATGAATATATATATATATATATATATATATATATATATATATATATATATATATATATATATATATATATATATATATATATATATATATATATATATAAAAAATATATGCATCCCGATGTCATTATATAAAAATCAAATGACATAGAACATATTAATATACTCCCATAACAAAAATGTTACCACTTGAGAGAATTACAAGGTGCAAATAGAACATGGCGAAGATCATAAATGCATGAATGCATAAATGGCATCAATACAAGTGAATAATGGATCATAGTAACCATGTCACATGAATCATGATGGCTCATGTATATGACTGCAAGAGTCCTAATATGACAAAAAAAATTGACGAAAAAACACTACCAAAGCAAATCAAAAAGGGGGGACGAGAGGAAAAATCAAAACGAGAAGGAGGCGATGAACAGAACCCAGATGGAATCGTACAGTGCTGCAAACAACAATATTCCTTATCAAGGAACAGAGATTAGACACGCAACTGACCAGTTAATAGGAAAATCACGTGTAAACCTCTGACCAAAACCTAATAACGAACCACCTCCTAATTATATGAATGTATACAAAGATTATGTGCACACACCCACATCCATATACCTATGTACACTTTCCAGCTATAGCAGTGGCGCTGCGTCCATAAAGGGAGCACGGGTGTTGCCCCCTCTCTCTCCTGCACCTGTCTATCACCATAGATAGATTCATAAAGACCTCATTCCTTGGGTCTTTACGCAGTTTTGGAAACATACCAGAAACTATTCCTTGGTCCGCCTCCCTTGTGAATGGTGGGAGAGGTCCTGCATTTTTGGCGCTGGTTGTTCCCATGGTTCTAAGGTTACATATTTTCGTCACTATATAGACGACTTAATCTTTGTGTGTACCAAGGATGTGGGGGACATTGGTGAGTGGCTCCTATACAGGTATTATGGACCAAAGATGTTATGTTGATAGATGGAGACAGAATCTCTTCTAAACTCTATAGGAAACCGTCAGCTGTGGAGGTAGTGGCTGCCCGTGTTGCCCCTATATACAACGGGGGAATGTGATCCATACTACTTTTTTGAATAAGGATTTTAAGGCATCCACGTTTATTAACTGTAACACCATGTTTTTGATATATGTAATCACCTTTGAGCAGTGCTCTGTTCAATATGTGGGTCGTACGACCCGCAGGTTGAGGGATTGGTTACATGATCACTTATGTGATATAGCTGAGGATCATTCTACTAACATAGCAAGATGCTGGAATTTGTGCCATGATAAGGATGTCAGTAGCCTACGTATCCAGGGAGTAGAAAAGATGGTGTCATCTAAAAAGAGGAGGTGAAAAATTCAGATTGCTCTGCAAGAGGGGAGTGTATTGAATATTCCATCTCAATACTAGGAAGCCCATTGGCCTCAATTTTGAGTGGGATGTCTCGCACTTCTGTGAGTAAATAGTTACATTACATAGTCCAGATGTTTGACATTGTATTCTCCCTTCTTCTGGTCTTGCGTATTTATTTTTTTATCATTTATTTTATTTTCCCTTTCTACCTCCCCTTCCTCCTTACTTTTTTCATCTTTACATTTTTTATTTTTTTTATTTGATATAATATATCTATATTTCTTTAACTATACATGGGTATATGGATGTGGGTGTGTGCACATAATCTTTGTATACATTCATATAATTAGGAGGTTTTGGTCAGAGATTTACACATGATTTTCCTATTCACTGGTCAGTTACATGTCTAATCTCTGTTCCTTGATAAGGAATATTGTTTGTGTAGCGCTGTATGATTCCATCTGGGTTCTGTTCTGCTCATCACCTTCTTCTCGTTTTTCATTCTTCTTTTCTTTTTTCCCCTCGTCCCCCTTTTATACTCTCCACTTTTTTTCATTGCTTTGGCTGTGGCTTTTTGTCTTTTATTTTTTGTCATATTAGGATTCTTGCAGTCGTATACTTGAGCTATCATGATTCATGTGACATGGTTACTATGATCAATTATTCACTTGTATTTATGCATTTATGATCTTTGGCATGTTCTATTTGCAATGGTAACATTTTTGTTATGGGAGTATATTAATATATGTTTTTCTACGTATTCTTTTTGATGCCTGTATAATTTTTTAATCATTTAGACATGTGTCATTTGATTCTTATAGACTGACATCAGGAGGCATATATGTATTCATTTTTGGTCATATGCAGCCTAGTTTTAGCAATAGGATGAGGGGTGACAAAGATACGTAGGAAAAAATAGGATAAAAATAAAATCTCTTATAGTAGACAAAAGAAGCAGTGGGGGAGCCATAGGCTGCTGCTGTCAGTCAGACTCATGTGAGGAGAGAGTTGGGGGGGATGGCTTGGCTTACCAGCACTGGGTGTGACTTTGGACGCATACAGCCAGACTCAAGAGCCCGCCCACACCAGTTCCCCATAGCACGCAACTTGCTATGGGGGCACCCTCGGGAAGATGGAGCTGAATGCGCCAGCAGGGGACTGCCAAAAAAAGAGGTAAGGGACCGCTCTGTGCAATATCCCTGCACAAAGCAGGTAAGTATATCTTATTTTTTATTTTAATTAAAAGAAATGGCCTTTTAGAATTATTTTAAGTTATTTTTAAAGCTGAACTTCAGCCTAATGCAAGTTGATGAATTGTATTTATTTATTTTGCATGTGGGTATAATATGGGGGATTTAGAGCCGGTTCACACTGGGGTGCCACGACTTTGGGGGCGACTCGGCAAGTCGTCCTGAAGACGACTTCAGAGGCGACTTGCAAAATAACTTCTGTATAGAAGTCAATGCAAGTCGCCCCCGAAGTCATACAAGAACCTTTTTCTAAGTCGGAGCGACTTGCGTCACTCCTATTAGAACGATTCCGGTGAATAGAATGGGACGCGATTTGTCAGGCGGCTGAGTCGCCCCAGTGTGAACCGGCTCTTAAGATTGTATTGACTAAACTATTAGGAATATTGACATTTAGTTAAGTAGATGGGAAAAATTGCATATAACTTTACACATATGCTTTTGTTTCACATAGTTCATGATCTGCGACAGAAGACTGTTTCTCTACAGAACCAGCTACAGCAAGTGCAACTGGATCGTACTACACTAACTAACAAGCTCAAAGCCTCAAAAGCAGAAATATCCTCTTTGCAACAGGCACGTGAGTGGTACCAACAACAGCTTACATTGGCTCAAGAAGCTCGGGTCCGACTACAGAGCGAGATGGCAAACATGCAGGTATATGCTTATCTTGGTGCTATCACATTTAACATTTTTATGACATTTTCTTTATGGTTGATTACAACATAATTATCACTTTGCTTCATTCCCCCATAGGCCGGACAAATGACCCAAGCTGGGGTTTTAGAGCACCTTAAAATAGAAAATGTAACACTCTCACATCAACTGACAGAGACACAGCACAGGACAATCAAGGAAAAAGAGCGCATTGCTGTACAACTCCAGAATATTGAGGTAGGCCACGTTTTGTTTACAAATCATTCACTCTGCTACTGTCAGAGAAGGTGGAGACTGCATAAATAGGTCTTGTGCATTGTGTTTTTACTGATGTTCTTGCACCCAAACCAAATTTCATAAGTAAAATTAAACATGCCATTTTAAACATTTTATTCAGATTTTTATTTTTAAATTATCAGTTTATTTACTCTCATGCATAGTTGTGCTGAACACCTATTCATTAAAAAATACTCTGCATTGCAGAAACATCCTGTATTACCGTATATGCTTTCATTAAAATAAGTGACTTGCTTTACTATGACTTAAACTTTGTGTAGGGAGTGACTTTCTTTTGTTTCTCACTTTCAGACTGACATGTTGGATCAGGAGGCTGCTTTCCATCAGATACAGGAAGCAAAGAACATGGTGGAAGAAGATCTTCAAAGAAAACTTGAGGAGTTTGAGGATGAACGAGAGCAGTTGCAGAAACTGGCAGATTCCGCAGTTGCTTTGGAACGTGAAATAGAGCAGGTTTGATTCCTATTTTGTTGACTGGTTCAAAGAAAAGCTTGCCTGTGAGAGACATGGAGACTGCCATGACTTATTCTGCAATGTAGCCAAGCTGTCATGCTGACATTCTTGGTCGCTGTTTTGAGTCATCAAAGAATTGCAAGTAAGGACTGCTATCGTTTGTGATGTATACACTTCTGGGTCAGTGATTCAGATGATATTGATGACCGTAGGTATGCATAACAGCCAAGCAACTAGCATTTCAGAAAAAAGGTTAGCACTTGCAGCCCCTTGGTTTTTCTTAGGAAAGTACCTTGACATTTATGGGTTTGAATTATAGATTATAGTGAAGAGAGAGGGTCCACGGTTTAATTTGGTTTTCTGTTAATTTCTTGTGTTTAGATGGCGCTAAATTTGCATCAGAAAAATCTGCAGCTTGAAGCTCTTCAGCAAGAACATCTTGAAATCTTGAAACAGCTCACATCAACACAAGAAAATCTTCATACCAAAGACCAGACACTAAATGACCTCCAGATGCGGTATGATGAACTTGAGGCCAGGCTTGTGGAACTTCAGAATGATGTTTCCTCGAAGGATGACACAATTCAGTATCTACAAAATCAGAAAATTGTTTTAGAAGTGGCATTGCAGACTGCCAAGGTGGAACAAGAAAGTTTAGACCAAGGAGCCAAACGTTTGGAAGAAGGGACTGAAGCTGCGGCAGAAATTTTGGAACAGTTGCGCCAGGACCTTGCATTTAAATCTGGACAGGTGACTACATTTCAAAAACTTTTTCAGATTTTGTTTTAGCTCATGGATTAATCTCTAAATGCTGGTGCTGATTTTTTTTCATACTTTGACATACAGAAAATTGTGAAAAGGTGATGATAATGTGAAAAATGATAACTAGGATATGGTCGCAGAGTCAATATTCTTTACATGCATTTACAAAATGTTTACATAATTTTCTAATACTCCGTAGGTGGAGGCATTGCAGCAAGAGAATGCAACTTTAAAAAAACAGACCCAGAAAGTGAAGGAACAATTTGTCCAGCAAAAAGTAAGCATTTTTCTGTAGCATATTCAACACTTTGGGTATACATATCATGTTTTGCTGATTAAAAGAAAAACTTGCATTAACGTTTGTTAAATAATTGCTGCAATTTATAATTATTATATTGGGGAAAAATTACCTTTCCTAAAGAGTTAACAGTAAAATTATACTAAAGTAGTGCACATAGTATAATCTACAACTTTATACATTTTCTGTTGGTCCATAAGTTCCACAAGTTGCATAAGTGGTACAACTAACATCATTTCCTACAGCTTCTTAAAAGATCAGGAAGGATCCAGCTGGTGCAGGGAGACTATCAGCAAACCGTGCAGGAAAGGGTTAAAAACCAAGTACATTGGCTTTAATATTTTAAGATTATAGTTTTTTTTATAGTGTTCCCAAAATATATGGTAACTATGATTACAGTAATTTCATTGCTAATAGGAATCTTTTTTCATGGAAATGTAACTCCTATAAGTACTGAATTCCTAATAAACTACTTGCATACAATGGGGGAAATTGACATGCATAATGCTTGCACCACTCTTATAAATGTAAAAAGTGGCTGCTCAAATCTCTCTTGCATGGGGGTTCTGGTTTTGACGGTAGCCCTGTTTTCACACGCCTGCTTAATCCTGGCTGTGTAGGACAAGCCGAATAAGTCTCTGAATCATCCCAGACACCTGACCAGGAAAACGGAAATACAGGAGTTTGTTGTATCAGGGTAGCAAGGGGATTGTAGGGCATAGGTAGACATAGCGGAATTGATATCTTAAGAGTCCCTTTTTGCTCACAGGGTTAAATCGATGGTAATAAACCCCTAATCCTATTAAGAGAACTGCCATTTTTGTTTGATATGTTTTAAAACAGAAAGGAAGGAAAACTGTTTTTTTTTTTCCTCAACGTTTTTGATCTTTCTCCTTTTATATAGGGAAACAATGAAAAATCCATGTAAAATTAAAGTTCACTTGGGTACACTATTGCATGACAAGAAATTGTCAAACTATCACAGAGAAAATAGTCTGGAAAGGAAGATATATATACCCTATTTCTAAAGTAGTTATTTTGATATTTTAAACTTCCAAAACCCCACGTTTCATCAACATGCACAAAAATGGAGCACTCTTTATTTTATTTTTTGCATTCATGCTGGTGTCTGCATTTTAGGTGATGGTCGAAGCATACCGCCGAGATGCTAGTTCAAAGGACCAACTGATTAGTGAGCTAAAAGCCACCAAAAAAAAGCTTGACTCTGAGGTGAAAGAACTAAGAAAAGAGCTGCTGAAGGTCCATGGAGAGAAAACGGCAGCAGAGGTGGAGCAAGCCCGGGTTGTGAAGGAAATGTTAAAAGTGCAACAACAAATGGATGAACTTGAATTACATCTTCAGGCTGCTCAGAATGACAGAGATGACATGGAAATCCGTTTACAGGTTGGATTAAAGTGTCTTTCTAGCTAAATATCAGAAATGTATGCCTCGTACACACACACACGTTCAGATTATCGTACAACGTATCGTTCACATTTTGTTGTATCAAACTATTGTCGAATACAACCGTGCAAAATGTGCGCTACGAAAAGTTAGATGTGGAGAAGTGTTGTCTGAGCAAAGTTTTTCGTGTTTGTCTCTTCGGATTTTGTTGGACGCACTGTCGTGATCTGCTGTCGAAAGCTGTGTACCAACAATCAGATTATTGAACAATCTATCCGAAAGCGATTTTTATCATCCGATAATCGGAACGTGTGTACGAGGCATATGTCTGCTGCCAATTTAAAATGGTGAAGGGTATGCAGGTACGCTTCAGTATACCCTTTTTTGTCTCTGTTGCAGAGCAATTTAAGCTAAACTGATACAAATTCCAATAATACTGTTTTTCAATTTTAGCTATTTTTTGTTTATTGAGAGTAGCAGAATCACATCTAATTGGTTGGCATCGATTACAACATGGTCTACACAGTTATTTGTTTAATTGAAGTACTTGGGATTTATGCGGTTGTAAAGGCTAACGTTTTTTTTAGGGTCCTTTCACACAGGCGTTCCGTATGTCTGTTTTTTCCTCCATCCGTTTCCGGAGGAAAAACTGACATACATGTGTGTCTATAACATTGATGGCGAACCTTGGCACCCCAGATGTTTTGGAACTACATTTCCCATGATGCTCATGTACTCTGCAGTGTAGTGTAGCATCATGGGAAATGTAGTTCCAAAACATCTGGAGTGTCAAGGTTCGCCATCACTGGTCTATAAGCTAGCGGACGTTGGTGTATGATCATCCACTGATGTCCGCCCCGTTAAGTTTTTTGAGACGGAAGAAAACCCTATTTTTCTTCCATCCGTTTAAAAAAAAATAAAAAAAGCCTAAATATTTTTCATTTTAGAACCACTTTAAGCTTGTATAGTTTTAAAACAGATATGTTTTTTTTCAGATACTTAGTAGATAGGGTACTGTTTCTCTGGTGGCTAGAATACTGTTAGAGCGAGGATTCTGGCTGACATCCTGAAAGCTTACTAAATTAATGTGACAAAAAAAAAAAAAATACAGTAAAGTTTGCAGGCACCAAATTTGAGCATTGAATTTAGATAAAAATCTTACAGACCGCTCCCAGTTTTACGCTATGATTGGGAGCCAATCGTACAGGCTCTTGATCATGTAACTAATGCTGATCACGTAATCGGGAAGTCCATCCAGCTCCTTTGGGTTAAAGACTAAGTTAAAGAAGGGCTGCCAGAACTGGGCAGGAAGGGGTTAAAGCTTCTCCAAACCCTTCTCCAAAAAGTTTTGAGTATGTATTGATGCATACTAGTCGGTCGATGTATGTAGCTGCATTAGTGTACTTTTTCAGATTTTTTTTTTCCTTTATTTTCACTTGGTGATCCTACCCCAAGGACAGGACTAAAGGCACCTCCTCTTCTACATAACACTGCAACTTGAATGCACGGGTTTGAATGGGACCTTAAGATGTTAAATAATGTCTAAATAAAGGTTCCATAGTGGGAAATTTATATTTTCAACATACAGCTGACATCTTGTATAGTAACAGCAATATACTGCTGCCTATATTAGAAAAGTGAACGAGACACATAGAAAACTGAAAGCATGCCCTCTTAAGGCTACAGCCCTTCTCACATCACACCAGCTCAGTTTTTCCTTCGTGTCCTTAGGAGAATGGAAGTGTCTGTTTAGCTATATTTTTTGACTGATTTGGAAGATTTTTCTACCATCAACCGTTACTAGTAGATTCAGGCCAGATATTGGAAATCTTAAAAGTCTTTACAGTTAATGAAGGAGCACATGATTTCCTAGTTCATTAAGTGTACTGGGGACTGCAGCAGTCCCGCAGTTGTGACGACCTATCTATGTTCAGTTGGCACAAGACTCTGCTTTCAGGTCATGCCTGTTTCTTTGGGTAATCCTTTCTGAATTTTCAGTACCAGCGCTTTGGCAGTTTTCTCCTTTCCCTTTCTCTGAAGACCCGCTCTGAGTAGCTAGCAGGCTATATGCTGTTCCCTTTTCTTTTTTTTTCACCTGGGGCTTAAGGCTATAAATGACTGCTCTCTTTGTAAGGATGATTAAGATCTCTTGTTTTATTCTGATCTTGCTTATATACAGTGCCTTGAAAAAGTTTTCCTTCCCCTTGAATTTCTCCACATTTTGTCATGTTACACCCAAAAACGTAAATGTATTTTATCTGCATTTTATGTGATAGACCAGCACAAAGTGGCACATAGTTGTGAAGTGGATGGAAAATGGTTTTCAATTTTTTTTTTTTTTTACAAATATATAACTGAGAAGTGTGGCGTGCATTTGTATTCACCCCCCCCCCCCCCCCCCCTGAGTCAATACTTTGTAGAACCATCTTTTGTGGCAATTGCAGCTGCTTGTATTTTTGGGTATATCTCTACCATCTTTGCACTACTAGGGGGTGACGTTTTTGCCCATTCTTCTCAAAAAAGCTCAAGCTCTGTCAGATTGGATGGAGAGCATCTGTGAACAGCAATTTTCAAGTCTTGCCACATATTCTCAATTGGATTTAGGTCTAAATTTTGGGCCATTTTAACGCATGAATATGCTTTGACCTAATCCATTCCATTATAGCTCTAGCTATGTGTTTAGGGTTGTTGCCCTGCAGAAAGCTGAACCTCTGCCCCGGTCTTAAGTCTTTTGAAGACTCTTAACAGGTTTCTTCTAAGATTTCCCTGTATTTGACTCCATCCATCTTCCCATCAACTCTGACCAGCTTCCCTGTCCCTGCTGAAGAAAAGCATCCCCACAACATAATTCTGCCACCACCATGTTTCAAGATGGGGATAAAGTGTTCAGGGTGATGTGCAATGTTTAGTTTTTCGCCACACATAGCGTTTTGTTTACAGGCCAAAAAGTTCAATTTTGGTCTTATCTGACCAGAGCACCTTTTTCAACATGTTTGCTGTGTCCCCCACATGGCTTCTCGCAAACTTCAAACAGGACTTCTTATGGCTTTCTTTCAACAATGGCTTTCTTCTTGCCACTCTTCCAAAAAGTTCAGGTTTGTAGAGTACATGACAAATGGTGGTCCTTTGGACACATTTTCCCACCTGAGCTGTGGATCTCTGCAGCTCCTCCAGAGTTACCATGGGCCTCTTGGCTGCATCTCTGAGTAATGCTCTCCTTGCCCAACTTGTCAATTTAGATGGACATCCATGGTTTGGTTTCTTTTGGGGGACCAAGGT
This sequence comes from Rana temporaria, assembly GCF_905171775.1. Taxonomy (NCBI): domain Eukaryota; kingdom Metazoa; phylum Chordata; class Amphibia; order Anura; family Ranidae; genus Rana; species Rana temporaria. The sequence continues at coordinate 203,736,760 of NC_053489.1, forward strand.
ACTGTTTCTGCCCAAATCGCCGTTTTACATTTCCTGCCTCCTCCTCTGGAGGTTGGGTTGCAATGTTGTTTTTTTTCTATCGGTTGCATTTGCTGTGACCCAGTTCCTTACAAGCACCTCAACCTCCTTTCTGGGCACACCACTGTTTTCATGAGAAATTATAACGGCCATCCATACACTTCTCCTGCAGACTGTGAGACACAGCAGCAGCATAGCTTTTAAAGGTGTTACACCCACCTACAGAAGCCTCGCTCATGGTTCCTTGAGTATTATTATGGCAGGGGTCGGCAATATCCGGGCGCCAGGTCGCATTGGCAACAAGAAATTGTGACCTGGCGCCTGCGCCCGCCGGTAATTAAGGCAGCGGCTTTGCGGCCTCAATTACCGGCCGCCGCGGGCCCGCCGCAATCGCGCGGCGGGGGAGGTGGGGGCGCATGGAAGCACAGGATCCTGTAATTGAGGCCGCGGCTTTGCGGCCATGTGAAGACCCAAGCTCTTCCTTCTGTGAGCTGGCGCCATCTGGTGGTGGCCGTTGGCATTACAAGTTAAACAGCAATTCTAATGTGTGTAATTTTTCACTATTTTCACTGCCATCTCCTTCCCACTAATTAGAACCCCCAAACATTATATATATTTTTTATTCTAACACCCTAGAGAATAAAATGGCGATCGTTGCAATACTTTCTGTCATGCCGTATTTGCGCAGCGGTCTTATAAGCGCACTTTTTTGGGAAAAAAATACACTTTTTTTAATTAATAAAATAAGACAACAGTATCCCAAGTTTTTTTTTATATTGTGAAAGACAATATTACGCCGAGTAAATTGATACCCAACATGTCACGCTTCAAAATTGCGTCTGCTCGTGGAATGCCGACAAACTTTTACCCTTTAAAATCTCCATAGGCGACGTTTAAAAAAATCTACAGGTTGCATGTTTTGAGTTACAGAGGAGGTCTAGAGCTAGAATTATTGCTCTCGCTCTAACGATCGCGGTGATACCTCACGTGTGGTTTGAATACCGTTTACATATGCAGGCGCGCTACTCACGTATGTGTTCGCTTCTGCGCGCAAGCTCGACAGGGCGCATTTTCTGGCTCCTAACTTTTTTAGCTGGCTCCTAGATTCAAAGCAAATTTGTCAAATCCTGTATTATGGGGTATTAAGGTTGTCTCAATTTCTGGTATTGCAGGCGCTGCTATTTTAGCATCTTTGTCTCAAAACATACGGGTGATTACGAACCTAATCAGGAACCCATTTATACTACCTGCAAAGCTGAGCTAGGAAAGGATTATGCTTTCCGTGCCTTCTACTGACATCAGTGGGATCCCTCTACGCCAATGGCCATTTTCAAGACTCCTTTTTCACTTGGGGAGCTTATGCCTCTTCCTGACTCCCAGATATTTTATTATTTTATGCAAGATTTCCATAACTTGGTTAATACAGCATGCTACTGGTATTGATTCCAAGGGTTTAAAACACTTACTGTCACCTTCTAAAAGTGGACTTTGATGCAGAGAGAATTTGTGATTCTGTCGGTAATCCTCCAGAGAACTAGTCCCTTCCTTAGTGGAGGAGAATTTCAGTCAGCAGTTTTTTCACCAAAACAGATGGAATTTTTTATTTGTTTTCTAATCAATGCTGTGTGTGTTAGAAATCCAGACATTGGAAGTGGCTCTTGGCTAGCCTAGTTAATCTGAGGGGAGGCAGCTGTACAAGATGTGTGCTCACCTGGTAACCAAAGCCAGACTATCTTGTTGCTCTTGGGGTTCCTGGAGCTCTAATCTTTTGAGGACTTTGTTTTAAAATGATCTACTTCTGCTTTTGACTCACCAGTGTCTCACCTTAACAAAACAAATTTCCTAGACTTTTGCTCACTGGCATAAATTGTTGAGTAGGTGTCTTGCGGTTGCTGGTGTTGATACTCATAATCATAATGTGGTTATTCAAATAAAGATACATTAAAGATTCTGTTAAGCAGGGTATACACAGACTTAAAATCGTCTGGTTCCGCAGGAAGGTTGAATTTTGTTACGTGTATACTGTTGTCTGTTCAACGGAAGCTAGTCTAACTGGCTTTTTTTTTTGAACGATCATGCTGGAAAACCAGCATTCGATCAGTGTATCTTGATGAGGGGGAAAGTCCCCACTGTCAGAATACAAAGACACGGTGGGAGAGATTATTATTATTATTATTTTACAGGATTTATATAGAGATCTCTGGTTGAAAAACTCAACGTATATACCGTACTTAAGGTTAATGTGATCTCTAGCCTTGTTGTTTTGCAGTGGATGTGTTACTGGTTTACATTTTCTTTTTTCTTCTGGTCTCTTCTGTAGTCTATGCAGTATGACAAAGATCAGATAACCACACTGACCCAGGATAATGCTGCACTTCGGGAACAAATAGAAATGTTACAGAATGAAGCAAAGACGTAAGTTTGCTACAGTTAACAAATGCATAAATGTACAAAAAAAATTTGATAAAATTATTACTGTCCCTTACAGCATAACAACTAAACCTGGCAGTTTGTGCATTAAACCATTATTTAATGTATTTTTAATTCTTTATCTTGGCTGCCTAATGATCTTAAACTGTTTCCTGCAAAAGAGTAGATTTAGGCTGGGTTCAAACCTATGCGAATTAAATGTGCGTTTCCCCCGCATTCAATTCGCACAGCAGAAGAATGTGACTGGCTCTCTATGGAGCCGGTTCACATATCTCCGCAGCGGTTCCGGTGCGGTGTGCCAGAAAAACGTGCGCTTTTTTGGTGCATTTTAGGTTCGATTTAAAATTCGGGCTGAAATCGGACCTGAACCGGTGGACCAACACGCACCTGACCCCTGCTGTGCGCCGCTTGCCGGTGTGAACCAGGCCTAACTGTTTGTTTAACGTTCCTCTGTCATGCACATTCTTTTGACTTTGGGGTTGAGCTGTTTCTATAAAGCGCACTATAGACTGTTGCAACCTCTGCCTGTTCAGCAGGGACTGGCCGAGACTCGAACCATCTTTGGGCAGTAGGGAAAGGAAGTCTTAAAAGTCACACATCACAGTACAACCCTGTGAGGAGGTGTATAACGGCCTCAGGCCGAGCTCCAACCAGACCACGCCCTCCAACGCATTTCACTCCACCACCGGAGGATGAGTATTTCGAGAACATTTAGTCTGCTGCCTTTAGGACATTGGACACTGGCAAACAAAGCTGTAAGAGTAGCCTAATAAACCCTTCCTACTCGCTTCCTAGACATTTTTATCCATCTATGACCTCCTTTAGACTTTTGCAATATGGTGTTAAGCCTTCTGGATTCTTCTTTGTCCAGGGTCTTCCATCCTCGGGAAAAGCTCTAAAATCTCCAATCCCACGTTATAACACTATAGTCCAGGAGCCACTTCCAAAGGAACTGTACTCATTTACAGTTATGTATGTTAGGAAGATTGACTTTTTGACCGTAAAATCCTTTTCCTGCAATACGTTAAGGGGTACCCTTCCCTATTTTCTTATGATCCACTCCTACTATTGCTTTGCTATAAAACTGGATCTTGGTGAGAGGGGTTATAATAGCTTTGTTTGCCATTGTCCAGTGCCCTGAAGGCAGCAACAGATGGGGGAATCCCTCCCGCAGTGCTATTGTGTCCTGCTGGCAGAGAGCCTTCCCCACTGGCAGAATAACGGTGACCACTGTTGGCAGCTATAGAAATTTTAATCAATCTAAGGCCACCTTTTAGACTCTTGCAATATGATGAATCCACCGTGCCTTTCTGAAAATAAGATCCAGTGTAATATTCTATACAAAAATAAGTCTAAATTCTTTCCGGCCACATCTGGGTTTTATTTACGCACAATCAGATTGTTGTATATGGTCAATAGCTCTTGCATTTCATTTCATTTTTGTTTGCTAAAACTTATTGCACATGGTAATATCGAGTGAGGGTGTCCCAGTCAAATGCCTACTTGGGGCAATTCGACCCCCCCTACTCCCCTGGGCCATGGACGCAGCTGGATTCCATGGGGGCGTCCAGGTCGGGGGAGGACACTACGGGCCGAGGATGTGCCTCTCAAGAATAGTTATATCCTGAATGTATCTTTTGCTGCAATAACTGCTTGTACCATTTTCAGTTGTGTAATACGGATTGTTTATGTCTTCTGATTTGGTGACCGTGTCGCCCTTTGTCGGACGCTCGACCGCATTATGTTACCCTTCTGTTTATTCTGTCTTAAAAACTCAATAAATCTTTATTGAACCTAAAAATAAGTCTAAATATCAATTCTCAAAATCAAACATTTTCAGAATTTTACACCTCTGAACAAAAAAGTTGTTTCCAACAATTAATTATGATAAAAAAAAAAAAAAGTTTTCATGCTAGATGGGGATACTTGATGAGAGCATAGGCTCTGCACATTACACAAATGCCCATATTAACAGACCCAAGTGCACTTAAAAGCACTGTATAATAAATATATGAGGGGATAAACCTATTTCACAAAGTGCCTTATTTTGCTGGAGAAAAGCCACAACATTGTATAAAAAGATAGTAATGTGCTTCATACTAGTTGTCTTATACAGTAAAGGGGAAACGACAACTACAAGTAGGTATTGATGGTCAGACTTCCTTGGCCTGAAAGTCTGACCATCAATACCTACTTGTAGTTGTTGTTTCCCCTTTACTATATATACAGATGCGGCCTATGTGAGTGCTATCCTTCTGTGTCATTCATCCCTTTACCCCTTCTTTTTCTTGTCTAGCTCCCTTCTTTTTCCGTTGTCTATTCCCAACTCTCTCTTTTAGTATATTCCCAACTCTCTCTTTTAGTATAAAGTTGTCTTATACAGTTCCTGTGTCCTATAAAAAATTCTTGAAAAATTGGAACCTTTCCCTAACTACCAGAAAGAAAAACTTTAAAGTTGGTCTGATTCCTTTTGCAGGGGACAAAAAAAATAAATAAAATAAAATAAACTGCTTCATGAACTGAAACATTTGAAAAGATTCCATCTACCAATGTGAAGACCAATTTTGTCAGTTAGTTCGTGCCTGTGTTTAGCTGGGTGTTTCTCGCAAATATTGCACTATTTACTGACTCAAATATCGCTCTTTCTAGCCAAAATTGTAGATTTTTTTTTTGTTTTATTTTACCCTTGCATATTCATATGTATTTTCTGATTTATGACTTTGTTTTGATATTGTGTGAGTTTAAAAATATTTTTGTCTGCATTCCTTAGTTGAAAAACCACAAACTTCATTGATAGAATATTATAAAAGGGCCAAGTAAAAGTGGAAGAGAACATTCCAAAATTGTTACAACAGTTTCTGCTCACACAATACCCCACATATATGTTTTGTTTGTCAGTAATCCGTTAATATTACAAAGGAACATATTTGTAAAGCCGTAAATTGGAGATTCACTAAACAATTCACTTTGGGTAAACCTTCAGGTGCATGTGGTTTAAATGAAAGTGATCACTTCCCCATCACTGAATGTTTAGTGAAAGTTGTTTTTAGCGCTTTATAAATATGCCCCTATAAGTGATGGAGCACTTTTATGAAGGCTGACAGTCTATGCTTGTACAGTTGAAAGAGTCTGCAATTTAATTGTCATTATTGAAATCTAATGAAATGTTACATATTTGGAATGACATATTGTTAAAATTGTTCTAAAACTGCTTTTTTTTTTTACACTAAAGGGCAATTACTGAGCAAAAACAGAGAATGAAGAGGATAGGCACAGATCTGACGAGTGCTCAGAAGGAAATGAAAGCCAAACACAAAGCTTATGAGAATGCAGTGGGGATCCTAAGTCGTCGCCTCCAAGAAGCTTTGACAGCAAAAGAAGCTGCAGAAGCAGAGCTCAAAAAGCTCAAAGCACAAATCTCTGAGGGTGGAGATAGTCAAGCATATGAGGTATCAGATGGAATATTGGGAGCAACACACTGCTTTAATATGAAGTCTAAATGCTACATGGAATCGAATGTTTTAAGCTTTTCAACTAATTTTGTAAAAACACAACTAAACTGTGATTTGTTTGCTTGTAATTAGTGTCTGTGTATATAAAAGGTCAATGAGTTTCTTGACGCCTGACAGACCCATGCATCTTTCATCCAGTGCTGCACTGATGTTTCTGGATTCCAAGTCATGGGGAAAGCAAAATAATTGTCAAAGGATCTGTGGGAAAAGGTAGTTGAACTGTATAAACCAGGAAAGGGATATATTAAAAGATAGCCAAGGAATTGAGAATGCCAATCAGCAGAGTTCAAGCTCTAATCAAGAAGTGAAAAATTAGGGGTTCTGTTGAAACCAAACCACGGTTAGGTAGACCAACTAAAATTTCAACCACATCTGCCAGGAAAATAGTTTGGGATGCAAAGAAAACCCCACAAATAACTTAAGTTTAAATACAGGATGCACAATAAGGAGGCACTTGAAGAAAGATGGGCTGCATGGTCAAGTCGCCAGAAGAAAGTCATTGCTATGCAAATGCCACAAAGTATCCCGCTTACAATACACTAAACAGCCATTGGCTCGCTTCTCCCAATCAACTCCAATGACGTGAGGGCCGGGGGCGGCGCCGAGTCCTGTAGTCGCCAGCTATGGACCCCAGATACAGGATTCGGGAGCATGCCCGCAAGGTAACCCCCTTGGGAGAGCGCTTCCCAGGGGGGTTCGCTGATGCAGGGAGGAGCCGAGACAGCCGCCAAGGGACCCCATAAGACGTGGATCGGGGCCACTCTGTGCAAAACGAGCTGCACAGTGGAGGTAAATATGACATGTTTGTTATTTAAAAAAAAAAATAAAAAAAGTGAAGCTTTACAATCACTTTAGGAACTGGGGTTTGTAAACTTTTGATCGGGGTCATTTTGGTAGTTACCGTTGCGATTATAATTTAAAAAGAGTGAACACAGTTGATTGATAATAAATTGCTGTAGCCAAACACTAATTAGGAGTGAAATAAAAGTTTGTGTTAGCATTCATATTCTCAGAAAAAAGGCCAAGAAATCATAAATTCTGTTAGGGTATGTAAACTTATGAGCACAATGGTATGTGTTAACTTGTTTTATGGGTGCATACAATATGGTATATCCAGTTCTCTAATGCATACAATATATCTTGTTCTCTAACAGGAAAAATTAAAAGAATTAAAAAATGAACTGCAATCTGTTAGCCAAAGTAAGGCCATGCTGGAACGTGAGCTGCAAGAGGTTATATCACTGACTAGCCAGGAACTGGATGAATACAGGGAGAAAGTCCTTGAACTAGAAGATGAGGTAAGTTAAGGTCAAGCTTTATTTTTTTTTTCAGGATTCATAAAGATGATCTAGATTTTGAAAAGTTTATGTCAAGTGACTTGTTGATAAAGAAATGAGGCTTAGGCTTTGGATAAGGTTTGATTAGGGGTCGACCAATATCATTTTTTCAGGGTCGATTAGCGATACCGATCTTCTTTTTTTTTTTTTTGCCTGCCTTTCAGGCTGATTAGTCAATATCAGGTGCTGATATTCTGTACATTTAAAGTAGCACCCTGCTGTGGGTGGGTGGTTGGCTGGCATGGTGGATCCTGCGGTGGGTGGCCTCACCTGGCTACCTGCTTCTGCTGGCGTGTCCTCTCTGGTCCATTTCTGCCGTTCGGTGGCATGCACTGTCTGAGGCGAGGGAAGCGGTGGCCTTTGCCCAACCTGGGTAGAAGAAGTCAGAACTCAGTCAGACCCAGAACGTTTGCATGCCCAGTGCGTGGAGGCATGCAGCACAACATACGTAATGACGTTGTATGCGTGTGCCTCCACACACTGGGCCTGCAGTCAGTGCACTGCAAACCTTCCTGGCTTTTTCTACCCGGGCCGATGACATAGTGAGCCCCAAAAAGATGGTCGCCGCTGCAGGTGGGAGAATATTGGTAATTTCTTTATCGTACATCACGGGACACAGAGCGGCATTCATTACTATATGGGTTATATGGAGTACCTTCAGGTGTAGACACTGGCAATCTCAAACAGGAAATGCCCCTCCCTATATAACCCCCTCCCATAGGAGGAGTACCTCAGTTTTTCCGCCAGTGTCTTAGGTGTTAGTCATGGTTTAGCTTGCCTCCACATCCTTGGGATTAGGTGAGCTAACCGGTTCTGTCCAAAAAAGCCTCAGCGCTAAAGTGGTCAGTAACCGGACCCCAAACCCTTGGGGTATAGCCCATAATGCTTTTCTTTTTAGAGAGCTGGACCCTGGGCCCAGAACTTAGAAACCTTTGGGTGCCTAATGTTTCTGTTGCCAGAGTGCTATATGGGCCCAGGACAGTGGATCCTTCATAGGAACCCAGGGCCTGAAGGTCTAGACATCCCCACCGAGATGGGGGAAGATTGGGCCTCTTGCTTGGCAAAGTCCTGCGGCATGGAGCAGGTAAGTGAGGGGAAAACTTGCGGAACTTGGTTCTTAGCAGGTTTTTTCTGGGGGGTCACAGGGGACATGCCTAAAGTTATGCACTGCATCTGGCAAACTAGTCACATATCATAAAGATAGGATGGCTCTATATGTATTATTCCCCATAAGATGTGACCTCCCTTGTAGTGTTGGAAAAGCATTGAGTGGGGCCTGTGTGATATAAAAGTATATGTGTGTGTCAGAGAGCTGTGCTTACCTGCAAGCCTCCAGGCGATGCTCCATTCAGTCTTCCTCCTCACGGCCTGCAAAGCAGGCAAAACGCTGACCTCCTCATGGTTCCAGGCTGCAGGCTGCAGTTTGCTGGAGCAGAGAGGTCCCTTCCTCCCAACCCCACCCCCCCCCTGTCGGGAGGGGCATTTCCTGTTTGAGATTGCTGGGGGGGAAGGGCGGGTCAGTGGCTTAAGGAAGGGGCGGCCCTTCCTTGTTTGTTCCATATAGCTCATTCAATACTTTGGAACTGAGGAGGAAAGACCAGAACGGCAAGCACGGGGCGCCGAGGACACACAGTGGCCAGAAAGAATATTGCAGTCTTCAGAAAGACTGTTTTCAAGCCTAGGAATAGGCTGTTTCTTTTCCATCTCATAGTTTTTCTTGCAATACTACTCAGGGGGACAGAATGTTTTTTCTTTCCTAGATTTGAAAAAAAAAAAAAAAAAAAAAAAAGATTTTTTTTTGAAAAAAAAAAAAAAAAAAAAAAAGTGTCATCTAGGGGAGAGGAAGCATTTTTTTATCCCCCAAACAGGTGTTTGGGCATTTAACTATTTATAAGTCCCAGGTACCAATAAGTAGCAGGTGTACCTCGGTATTGTACCATGGCATCAAAAAACAAGGGTACAAGAGGTGGGGATTCCCCCAGAGAGTCTGAGGTCTCGGACAAAGCTATGCCGCTGCTTTCCCCACAGGGAGCCTTGGGGCCATCGGGATCTGGGGCTGGAGCTGACGCGGGTCAGTCCAACCCTAAGATGGTCACGGAGGAGGTATTACTCACCTCTTTAAAAGAGATGCAGAAAAGCATGGGTAAAATGATAGCCGCAGCTATGCGGGGCAGTAAGCGGAATAGATCTCCGTCGCCCGAGCGCGGACCCTCAGAAGAGGAGGTCCTTTCCTCAGGGGAATTGGACGACCTCTTGGACAAGGACCAAGTAGGTTCAGGGATCGAGGATCCGGATACAGAGGAGTCTGGGGCAGTCTCCCTGAGGGAGAGCTGGTGGATTCAAGGATTGTCGGACTTGGTCCATAGGGCATTCAACTTGCCAGTACCAGATCTCCAGGTATCGACGGTTTCAGCTTTGGGCTCACTGAGGGCGCCTCAAAGCAATGCTGTGTTTCCGATCCATCCTCTATTAGAGGGAGTTTTGTTCCAAGATTGGAACAAGCCAGATAAGATCTTCTTACCACCTAAGAAGTTCTCTGTCCTATATCCTATGGAAGAAAAATTTTCCAAAAGATGGGCTACTCCTGCAGTGGACGCAGCCATCTCATGTGTTAACAAATCGTTAACATGCCCTGTAGAAAACATACAGGTGTTCAAGGATCCAGTTGATAAGCGCTTGGAAGCACTACTTAAGAACTCCTTCACTACTGCAGGGGCAGTAGTACAGCCAGCTGTGGCTGCGATTGGGGTCGCTCAAGCATTATCGGATCAATTTAAGCAGATGCTTAAACTTATTCCTGCCCAGCAGGCAGAAGAATTTTCGGATGTCCCTAAGGCCATATGTTTTACGGTAGACGCAATCAAGGATTCTATCCAGCAAGCGTCACGTTTATCGTTATCCCTTATCCATATGAGAAGACTCTTATGGTTAAAAAGCTGGGAGGCTGAGCCCCCATGCAAGAAGCTCCTGGTAGGGTTCCCCTTCCATGGAGGACGACTCTTCGGAGAAGACCTAGATAAATACATTCAGACCATTTCAAACGGCAAGAGTACTCTCTTGCCAACTAAGAAGAAGGTTCAGGGGCCTGCGTTTAAACGACAGTATTCCCCTGGGCAGGGGCCCTCTAATGCCAAGCAGTATCGACGGCCTCCTGCAAAAGCAAACTTCGGCTTCAACAGCAAATCACAAGGACAGGCTGTTAGAGGCAAAAGGCAGTGGTTTCGCAAACCAGCAAAACCAGCCCCCAAGCCAACCTTATGAAGGGGCGCCCCCACCCACGAAGGTGGGGGGAAGGCTGCGACTCTTTTCAGAGATTTGGGAAGCCAGCATTCCCGACGAGTGGGTACGGTCTTCCGTGGCCACAGGCTACAAATTAGATTTCCTAAGGTTTCCTCCTCCTCATTTCCAGAAGTCGAGGATTCCAAACGATCCGGAAAAGGGAGCCGCATTAAGATCGGCATTAGATCATCTACTTTCCCAGGAAGTAATAGTAGAGGTACCAGTCCTGGAACAGGGGCTGGGTTTCTACTCCAACCTATTCATCATCCCAAAATCCAATGGAGATGTCAGGCCAATTTTGGACCTAAAGATGGTAAATGCATATCTAAAGATCCGCTCATTTCGGATGGAATCCGTGCGGTCAGCAGCTGCCACACTCCAGAAGGACGACTTCATGGCGTCCATAGACATAAAGGATGCCTACCTTCATGTTCCAATTTATCAGCCACATCAAAGATATCTACGCTTCATGGTGGCTTCGCGTCACTTCCAATTCGTGGCGCTTCCCTTCGGGTTGGCTACGGCCCCCCGGGTGTTCACGAAGGTCCTAGCTCCGATCCTAGCCAAGCTAAGGATCCAAGGGGTCACGATCCTAGCATACCTGGACGACCTCCTAGTCATAGACCACTCGTCTCCCGGCTTGGAGCGAGCAGTGGCCCTCACGGTCCAATACCTCGAGAGGTTCGGCTGGGTCCTAAATCGAGAAAAGTCAGCTTTCCAGCCCACAAGGCAGTTGGAATATCTCGGCATGAGATTAGACACAGAACAACAAGGAGTGTTCCTACCTCTGAGGAAGGTAAAAGCCATCAAGGAATTAATCCTACTGGTTCTAAGCACTCGCATCCTACAGGCAGCCATCCTGTCAGCATGGAGCAGAAGGCCACAGGCCTTGGATATCCCGTTGCCGCTCTTATCAAGAGTCCGACAAAGTCTGTGTTGGTGGTTAGACCCTCAGAATCTACTGAAGGGGAAGTCTTTCAGCCCAGTGGCTTGGAAGATAGTGACCACAGATGCCAGCCTGACGGGCTGGGGAGCAATTTTGGATGGTTGCACTCGCCAAGGTACTTGGGCAAAGCCAGAGAAGCAGTTGCCCATCAACATCTTGGAGCTCAGAGCTGCTCGACTAGCCCTCAGGGCTTGGACGTCAAAATTGCAGGGGTTCCCGGTGAGAATTCAATCAGACAATGCCACGGCCGTGGCATACATAAATCACCAAGGGGGAACCAGGAGTCAAGCCGCTCAGAGAGAGGTGAGCTTGATTCTCCTATGGGCAGAGGCGCATGTGCCCTGCATATCGGCAATATTCATTCCAGGAGTGGACAACTTTCAGGCGGACTTCTTAAGCCGCCAGACTCTATGGCCGGGGGAATGGTCTCTGCATCCACAAGTCTTTCAAGCACTCTGCCAAAGATGGGGAGTGCCGGACGTGGATATCATGGCATCGAGACTCAACAAGAAACTAGACAGGTTCATATCCCGCTCAAGGGATCCGATGGCCTGCGGAACCGATGCGTTGGTTTGCCCTTGGCATCAGTTCAAACTTCTTTATGCGTTTCCCCCGCTCCAGTTACTACCCCGCCTGCTGCGCAGGATCCGGGTGGAACACATACCAGTCATCCTGGTAGCTCCAGCATGGCCCAGAAGGGCATGGTACTCACTCATCCTAAAGATGGTAGTGGGAGACCCTTGGACTCTTCCTCTACGGCCAGACCTGCTATCGCAAGGTCCGATCCTCCACCCTGCCTTACGGCATCTAAATTTGACGGCCTGGAAGCTGAATCCCTGATTCTCAGGGGTAGAGGTCTGTCTCAGAAAGTAGTCTCTACCCTAATCAGAGCCAGGAAACCGGTCTCTAGGGTGATTTATTACAGGGTCTGGAAGGCCTATGTAGGCTGGTGTGAGTCCAAGCGATGGCTTTCTCGCAAATTTACCATCGATAGAGTATTAAGTTTTCTCCAGCTAGGAGTGGATAAAGGATTGGCATTAAGCACAATCAAAGGACAGATTTCTGCTCTGTCAGTGTGGTTTCAGCGGCCGCTGGCCACCCACTCGCTGGTTAAGACCTTCCTTCAAGGGGTCTTACGTATTAGACCTCCAGTTAAATCCCCGCTTTGTCCGTGGGATTTAAATCTTGTTCTGTCAAGTTTACAGAAACAACCGTTTGAGCCGTTGGCTGAAATTCCTTTGGTTCTACTGACAAGGAAGTTAGTATTTTTGGTTGCCATAGTTTCCGCAAGAAGAGTTTCGGAGCTAGCGGCCTTATCCTGTAAGGAACCATATCTTGTTTTTCATAAGGACAGGGTCGTTCTCCGCCCTCATCCTTCCTACCGAAGGTCATATCCAGTTTTCATTTGAACCAGGATTTGGTATTACCATCCTTCTTCCCTAAACCTACTTCCAGAAAGGAAGGGTTGCTGCATACCTTGGATATTGTCAGGGCCATGAAGGCCTATCTTAAAGCTACAAAGAAGATCCGGAAAACAGATGTGCTGTTCATTCTACCGGATGGGCCCAAGAAGGGGCAGGCAGCTGCAAAGTCCACCATTTCTAGGTGGATTAAGCAATTAATCACTCAGGCCTACGGCTTGAAAGGGTTGCCTCCTCCAGTATCATTAAAGGCTCATTCTACTAGAGCCATGGGCGCCTCCTGGGCAGCACACCACCAGATCTCTATGGCTCAAGTTTGCAAGGCGGCAACCTGGTCTTCTGTCCACACGTTTACAAAATTCTACAAGTTGGACGTAAGAAGGAATACTGATACTGCCTTCGGGCAGGCAGTGCTGCAGGCTGCAGTTTGAGACCCTCGGATTCCGGGGGCTCCTCTTTTTTGAGTTAAATTTAAAATTTAAAATTATTTTTCTCAACTAAGTTGGATTTATTATGATTTGAGTATATCTCTAAATTAAATCCTTTTGTCTTGGAGATGTTCTCCCTCCCCTCATTGTAAGCATTGCTTTGGGACATCCCATATAGTAATGAATGCCGCTCTGTGTCCCGTGATGTACGATAAAGAAAAAGAGATTTTTAATACAGCTTACCTGTAAAATCTTTTTCTTGGAGTACATCACGGGACACAGAGCTCCCACCCCTCTTTTTTGAGGACCATTTTGGGAGGCATACTGCTTGCTACAAAACTGAGGTACTCCTCCTATGGGAGGGGGTTATATAGGGAGGGGCATTTCCTGTTTGAGATTGCCAGTGTCTACACCTGAAGGTACTCCATATAACCCATATAGTAATGAATGCCGCTCTGTGTCCCGTGATGTACTCCAAGAAAAAGATTTTACAGGTAAGCTGTATTAAAAATCTCTTTATCTGTAAGTTTCTGACCGATACCAATTCTTTTGAAAATTCTTGAATATCAGCCATAATGTTCTCAAATATCAGCCATAATAATTGGCTGCTTCGATAATCGGTCGACCCCTAGTTTGGATAAGGTAGGGAAGGGTATAAGCCCTGTTTTTATTGCTGTGCTCACCAACAATTTACGCAGCACTTTATGTACTGTAAATTAGCCCCTGCACTCAAGGAGTTTACAATCTAAGGTCCCTATTTTATATATATATATATATATATATATATATATATATATATATATATATAGTGTGTGTGTGTATATTTTATATATATATATATATATATATATATATATATATATATATATATATATACACACACACACAAAAAAATCCTATTTAGACGAGAGCCACCTATCCTTCCAGCATGTCTTTGGAGTGTGCGAGGAAGACCAGAGTACCCAGAGAAGACCCACACAAGCACAAAGAGAACATGCAAACTCACTGCAGATAGTGTAGTGTCTTGGGTTCGAACCAGGGAGCCCAGTGCTGCAAGGCAGAATTGCTTTACGTTTACCACCATAACAGGAGATGAGAAAAAAAATCTTCCAGTTCTAGCAGTGACAACTGTCTAAAGTTGTCTCTACTTTAGAGAGATTTATTTTCACTTCCTGTTATGGTTCCAGGAGAGAAACTGAAGAGAAATCTCCCCAACAGGACACAGAAAATAAAATTTTTGACTATAGATACATTTTTAGCCTTGTATGGTTCTTGTTTCTAGTGCCAATTACATTTGAAAAAAGTATATTTTGTTCATAGGATGCAGTTTTAAAATTTGTACTAGATTGTTTTAGAAGCTTCAAATATGTGTTTTTTATTTTTTGTTTTTGTTTGAAAATATTGCTTCAGCTCCAGGAGTCTCGTGGTTTTAAAAGAAAAATAAAAAAATTGGAAGAAATAAATAAAAAGCTGACTCTAGAACTAGAACATGAACGAGGAAAGTTGTCTGGACTTGCACAGTCCAATGCTACTTTGCGTGAACATAACAACGTTATTGAAACTGCACTGGCAAAAAGAGAGGCAGACCTGGTCCAACTGAACCTGCAGGTATAGAATAAGTGGACACACTGCGGTCCTTCTATCTGTATCGATATTCTAAGAGGATTTCTTAACTAAATAAATTGGAATACAGCTGGTTGTGTGTGTTTTTGATATTTAGAACAGCGATTGAAGTAGCAAAATTCTATAGAGTGTATGAACAGGTGATGTCATGTATATACCTTAACCCTAACCATACCTCTGGTTATGATGATTTATGGCAATAAGGAAGTTTGACTGCTGCAGTACACTTAAAAAGGTAGTTTCTTCTGGTTGTTCTTACCTCTGAGTGGTGATGGAGTGTTTCACCTGGGAAGAAACGCAAGAAGATTGTTTGGGAAGCTGTACACATAGTTGCTTGAAGATGATCACATTTAAAAATTTTCACAGTGACTGCTGGTATGGGATTTTTGGTAGTATATTATGATTTTGAATTTTAACATGTATATTTCCCCAACTTTTTATATTCCTGAAATTGATTTTAGATGCAGTGTTTAGGATGAAAAATTAAGATTGGTTAATTAAGTTAGTGATTTTGAGCTGATATAAAGTATACATGTATTTATTGGCTATGATTTACCAAATTCACTTCATATGTAATAATGTAATGCTTTCAAGAGTTTAATTCAGTATTCAAAGCCATTCTGTGAAAAAAAAAAAAAAAAACTGACTTGCTTCTCAAAATCTGCCACATTATAGCTTTTTGATATCCCTAGCTTTCTTCTGCCAAACAGATTTAGGAAATTGGGCAGGTCTATTCAGTGCCTGGATGTCATGTAATGTGCAGACCGCTGAGCACACTGCAACTGCCAACGCTAAAAAGGAAATAAAATAGCTGTTGACGGCAGCTGATGGTGAAAAGGCTTTTCTGTCGCTGGCAACAGTGCGGTTAGTCTTGTCCCCCCATGGCATTAGCATGTAAGCTGTAGTCAGCACAGCCGAGTTGAGGTAACAACACTGCCCTGATTTCAGAATGGGTGTGCTAGTGTTGTCACCCCAGTAAAGCAAGTGGAAAATATGCACAGTTCTGGCAGGATAAATAGGTATTTTTTGGGGGCTTGTAGAGGGCTAGTGGAAATCAAAATGCACAACAAATTTGCATTGAATATTTAACTGTAGTTCAATTAAAAAAAACGAAATCAGCGGCAGACAGACTAGATTTATATTCCCTACTTTTATTGTGCAGACTAGTGATAATTTAAAATGAATATGTTGCATGTAATGCTAGTGAATGTGACTTGTTTTGTACCCCTCAAAATTTGTAGACTAGGCTCCTTTACTTTGTAAGTTTAGGTAGGTTTTTTGAGATAAATACGAGTTATATCACGCAAGAAAATAAGCCTGGATTATTTAGGTAGACAAGTGTTTTTGATAAAAGGCAGAATTTTTTTTTTATTATTGAATGGTTATTGAAATCCCTGAGGCATTTTTTATTCTAATACAATATAATGTAATTATTTTTAAAAACAGAGGTGAAGTGAACTTTTTGCAGGAACTTTCATCCCAGATTTTTCAAGAACTTTTTTCTCATTTCAATTATGTTTTTGTGTGACAAAAGCAGGATTGGACCTACAGCAGGTGTCAGGCGAATAATTCTGGCTTAAGCCGATACTTTAATTATTTTTTTTGTTCAACCCAGTGGGCTGATAAAAACAAAACAAAACCAGGAGCTCACTGCGCTAACTATGCAATGTTAGTACAGTGATCTCCCCGCTGAGCTTTTGTGTTCTGATAAGGGGGTCTGCCCCCAACCAGCCAGAACACAGTGGTTAGCACTCGCAGCCATTGGCTGTAAGCACTTATGGAATTGGCTGGTTGGTTTTCCAGCATGCCCGTTTAACAACTTTATCCAGCATGCCCATTCTATATTTGACCTGTGTGTACCAGGCTTTAGCCACTTCTCTGCTTTTGTTTAAATACTTTGTCTTGAACAGGTACAGGCAGTTCTTAAACGTAAAGAAGAAGAAGATCGGCAAATGAAAGAACTAGTGCAGAGTCTACAATATGCCTTAGAGAAAGAGAGAGCAAAAGTCAACAGTCTTGCTGAACAGGTAACACACTGTCTGACACTGCTGTTTGAAAAAAAGTACACCAATATAATTTTTAAATATTTTAAAATGGGACAGCACTGTTGATTTTTAGATAGTCTTTTATTTTTGAAATGTATTGGTATGTTATTTTCACAGGTTGCTAGCACCAAGGCCGAAGCTGCACATAACAGGAGGCACTACAGGGCTGCAGCACTTGAGCTTAGTGAGGTAAAAAAGGAACTTCAGGCAAAGGAACAGATGATTCAGGCACTTCAGGCTGAAGCTGAAAAATTACAGTAAGTAATTAATAAAAAAAAAAAATCCTCAGTAAGGGCAAATGTAGTACAGATCTGCTTTGTCTATCATGCATTGAAGTACACAGTTTGACAATGATTAGGCAACCTAGGATTATACTGCTGCTTACAGGAGAAATGTAAACTATGCACGTAGAAGACTGAAGGGCAGCCTCCTTAATACTTTTACCCCTCTCACCTCATATCTATACAGTTATGTATAGTGTCCCAGGTTAATGGATGTCTCCTTTCTTTCTGCTACAGTATAGATTTTTCTTAAATTGGAAAATGTTCTACAGTTATTGTAAATTCTGGAAGTCTCTCCAGTTATCCTGGATGTTCAGGTTTTCCTGGTTGATTAGGTATACTGGTGCTTTCTCTGCAATGGTCCTGCAGTTGGCAAGAACTATCTTGCACACTGCTTTCAGTTCAGGCCTGTGTCTGTTATTGACATACCTATTACTTATGGAGTTCTCGTAACCACATCTGTGGAAAGTTGGCCATAGGTGGGTAGAATTCCGAACAAAATTTCTTGGAAAATAATGTTCCAAGAAAGTTTGTTTTTTCTAATCATTAGTGGGTCAAATCGACATTTATTTTCTACCGCAGTGATAAGAAAATTCGAAGGAGTTGGATGGAAATATTTTCTCGAAGGAACGAATTTCTAACCGTGTATGTGGTTTTTGTTAAGTCCGTTATTTCCAAAATCAAGTGTTCAAAGCAATTGAAATCAAATCAAAATCAAGTGTTAAAAGCAATTGAAATCTCTTGAATGACATTTAAATGTTTTGAGAATGTTCGCTTCCTAACAAATTTCTTTAGAAAGTCTATCCATCTATGGCCACCTGAAGTCTTGGTGTGCCCATGTCTAAAGATTCACTGTTGTGAGTGACCTGCCTGCTTTGTTCTCTGTTTGTTTTATACCGAGGCCATTTTGGGAAGGGGTTAAAGGATACGTTCATGTTAAATGTTATACACATTTTTAGGGTGTAACATGTTCCCACTCCTGCAGCCTCTCACTGATTTAACTACCCCCCCCCCCCCAAAAAAAAATTGTGACAGTGGGCATAAGATATCCTCCCCCCGCAACCGCTGTCATAATTTGAAAAGAATGCAACCACATCATTCATTCACAGAGATCTGTAAATAAATGAACTACAAGTACCTTTGCAGCTGACATCTTGTGCTCAGTGAACTACCAGGCTACTAGCTGTTGGTAGTTCATTGAGTCTTCCTGTCATTGTGTAATTGCCTGCCTGTATGAGATACGAGCAGACAGATACACTGACAGTCTACAGGAGCCTGAGATTGTACCATAATCTGCTGATTAGGGGTGCAATGCTTTTACATTTTTCTACCTTCTCTTTACTACTGAACTTGCTTTAAATACAGTTTTTTTTTTTTTGTAATTTTGCAATCTAGCCACTTGGGGAGCCCCCTTCATTTTAATTTTATCCTCAGACTGTGGTGTATTTACCTTTTTAGGAGCTTGCCACTTGGGGGAGCCATGTTATTTTTTTTATTTTTTTTCAGGGTTCGCTATTGTTTCTCTGGCTGTTGGCTCTGTTTTGGCGCAAACTGCCATTTTAACTTTCCTGCCTCTTCCTTCATCCGTTAGGATGGCACAGCACTTAAAGAGGGAACATGTGCAGGAATGCACAAGAAAATGCTCATATAATATCTTTGCAACAATTTGTGAGATTACACAAGATCTTAAAGAGGAACTTGGTTACCTGTAATGTTGCTACCCCCCCCCCCAGCACTGCCATCTTTGAGGCATGGGAAACCCTGGCAGTGCACAGATGTGCAGTAAGTTTCTGCCAGGTCCCAAAGCCCAGAAACACATCTGCACAAGTACGGTATCCGGTGCATGTACAGTCAGGGACACCGGGGAGCGCTGTGTCATTCTCAACTAAGTGAGAAAGGCGAAAATTATTTGTTGCAGCACTAAAAAGTCAAACGCTTAGAAAAGCAAACATTTTTTTAAAATCTAATTGTTAGAGAGAGAAGGGGAGGAACAAGGTGTGAATAAGTTATTTTAGTGAGTTAGAGGTGCCTTGTATTGCTAAATCTGCCGGGAATCCTCCAAAGGATTATTTCAGACATGAAGATTCTCTCTTCCTTTATAGACAGAGACCCCACCAGCTAAATTTTAGTTAGCGGTTGTGTCACCACAACTGAAAGAGACTGTTTGTTTCTAGATGCGGCTGTGCCTTCCACTTTGGAATCAGGATGCCACTGTTTCATCCAATTCTATGATGTCTAGGCCTGGTTATCATAGAGCTAAATGTTCGGAAAGGTATTTCCACGTAATCCTCTATTTCAGAAGTTCCAGAAAGTGGTCCTCCAGGTTTCAGAATCCCTGTCTCTAAGTGAATTTGACAGGCATTGGATATGAAAGGCCTAGTTATTTATTTTACGCATTTAAAGTCGACTCTAGTGAGTGTTCTCTTGTTTTCATCCAAATCCAAATGATGGCAAATGAGGGAAGGAAGCGGTGTCCTTCAATTGACTCTGAGATAAGGATTTTATGACGAGTACAAAAATACTATTTTTTGTCTTCCTACACACACGCAAGACCTGAAAAACTTGATCTTGATTATTCAATAAACCATACAAAGTACTGTATAGCCACCAGTCAGAATGCACTGATGTTAGACCAATGGAAGATGATTACTGCACTTTGCTTTTTGTGCGTTTTATTAAATATCTTGTGTGAAATAAATGTCTATATTTGCCATTGTGTATGTTTACAGTAAATATAAAATAAAATTTTATTAGGATTTATATATGCAGCAGGCTCAATGTGATCGTTTGCCATGGTTTTACCCTGTAGGACTCAGGATAAGAAACACTCTGAAGAATTGTCCCAGTTCCAGCAGGAGCTTGCTGAAGCCCGCTCCCAGCTGGGGCTGTTGCAGAGGGAACTGGACGATCAACTCGGCAAAAAGCCTGAAATCAGTCAAGAGGTAATACAGAACTTCTGAAATGTTAAACCCAGACTATGAAAAACTCTCATTACGTGTTATACAAAAGAGTGTGCATACTCACAAAGCCACTAAAGCATTTGTTTTGTGTACAGTAGAGTCAAACATACCTATTTGATCCAGGCTTCAGGTGTCTCCTCACATCTTCTGTGGTCCCCACTGCAGGATGAGAATTTGTAGACCAGCTGGTGTCCTCTACGGAGCATGCTTAACTTCAGTTCCCGTCTAAGCTCTTCATTTGCTCTTTTTTCTTATCTATACAGCCCACATGACTATAGAGTCACACATGGGCATCTACAAAGTGGTAAATGACACTCCCATCCCTCCTCCTCCATGTCCTCCTATTGCAAAACAGTATGGGGTGGGATATAGTATGCCAATTGATTACATTCACTAAGAAACTAACAGCTGCTTAGTTTTAGAATAAATCCATGAAAAATATATCTAATGGAGGTTGTAAAATGCAATGCTAATATCTGTAAAGTAAATAAAAGAGCCTTGGATACAGATGCGGTCTAAACAAAATGAAAGCTAGTGTCAATCATCTTTGACTGCGCATACACCATATTAATGCACAGATTGCAGCCTTGGTATAGCCATCTTTTTCCAGGGCCTAAAAACACTATGCCTTGTCTCCTACTCCTGTGTCTTCCCTATAATTTGCTGTGAGCTGTGTAAGGGAAATCTGAACGTAGATCGGTGATTGGTGATCATTTGCAGACAGTGTGGTCCTCTTGCTCGTTCATAATTTTACAATTTTATTGATCTGGTGAGTCCATTTTGGTGAGAGTGGTGAAGGATTCACACAGCGGTGGAGCACTTGATGCACTTATAAGCAGAGACTTTTTTTATAAATGTAATATTTTGTGACCTTTTATATTTTTGCTGTTTCTCTTTATCATAAATTGTTTTGAGTTTTTTTGTAGCACTTTGATTATATTGCAGAATACGATTGTTTGCACTGTAATTTGATAAACACTAGCACTTTTTTATATTTTTTTGCACAGATGTTATCACACATGTGATGATATACAGTATATAGATGTATGTTCTGATTTTTCACTATTTAAGATTATATTTTTTGGGTTAATGTGCTGACCAGCGCCACTCTTATCATTATATAAACCTTCCCCAAAGCCCTTGTCACAATAAGGGGAGTGGAGGGTCTTTTCTCTGGGTCACAGATGTATCAGACCTGTGGGTTCAATTGGTGGTTTCAAAGGTGTACAAAATAGAGCTTAAACCTCTACTACCTACTCACTGCTTTCTTTTTTCAAATCAACTAAAATCTGCCCAAGGATAGTTAGATCTGCAGAATGCCCGAACCACCTCTTGTCCCAGGGATTCGTTTTGCCAGTACCAATACAAGACCGGTTCAAATGATTCTACTGAAAGAATACTGAAGCCCAATGGGGGTAATAATCCTATTCTGGACTTAAAA
This sequence comes from Rana temporaria, assembly GCF_905171775.1. Classification (NCBI taxonomy): domain Eukaryota; kingdom Metazoa; phylum Chordata; class Amphibia; order Anura; family Ranidae; genus Rana; species Rana temporaria. The sequence goes on from NC_053489.1 coordinate 203,758,481, forward strand.
TCGCTTAAATTCCTTCAAATAAAAAAAAAAAAATAGAATCCACAAGGTCAGTAATTGCCCCTCTGAGACAAAAGGAGTACATGACATCTGTGGACATTCAAGATGCCTATTTGCATATTCCCATTTGCCTACCTCATCTGCGCTTTTTGTGCTCCGCATTGGCAGACGACCACATCCAGTTTGTTGCATTGCCATTTTGGTCTATTTTCTGCTCCCAAAGTGTTCACTAAGGTCTTAGCACCTCTACTTTCCCGTCTCAGAACCCAGGGCAGCCAGGTCACAAGCTATCTAGATGATCTTCTACTGAATGACTCCTCTCCTTTCAGAAAATGCCCACAAGACAATTCCGATTCTCCAAGCTTTTGGCTCGGTGATCAATTTCAACAAATTTGTTCTTCAGCTTTCCTCTCTGTCTGGAATATTTGTGTGTGGTCCTGGACACATCCCAAGCAAAAGCATTTCTCCCAGAAAATAACGTTTCTTTCTCTAGAAGCACATGCTTAAGAATTGTGGCATCCCACAATGAGATTCTCAATGAAAAAATAAGTCTGCCACAGTCCGGGCCAGGCTCGGAGAACAGTAGTTTTGGCAGTTGAAAGGCTCCCACCGACCAGCAGGATAAATACATGAAAAGATCACCCTGGCAGATGATGCAGGCTATCCTGAGGTGTGGAGTTTAAGCACTAACTGGTATTCACCAGAGGCCTTGATGGTGAATGTGGGTTTTGCTGTGTGTTAGTACCAGGTCACGGTCATCAGGATCACTCCACCAGGAGGTGAGCAAGCCGGGGTCCAGTAGCAGATATAGCAGGTAGAGATCAAGCAGATACATAGTCAGTAAACAAGCCAAAGGTTGGTAACACGTGTTTGCAGGTTGGGATCAAGCAGAAGCATAGTTGAGGAACAATCCAAAGCTCTGTAATGTGTGGTAGCAAAGATATAGACGGCAGGAGAAGTGACAAGAGCAATATATTGGCAAACAGGAAGTGAAAAGCTCCTTTGTCACCTCCTCCCATGCTCGCCTCCAGGATTTCTCCATAGCCTCACCCATTCTTTGGAACTCCCTACCCCAGTCTGTCCGACTGTCCCCTAATCTTTCCATCTTTAAACAATCCCTGAAAAACCTTCTCTTTTAAAGAAGCCTATCATGCTTCTAACTAATACACTGTTTTACTTTCTCTATTAGCTCATCCCCCACAGCTATTGCCTTTTGTGTCAATTGACCCTCCATCTTGGATTGTTTGCTCTAAGGAGCAGAGACCTCTGATTCCTCCTGTACCAAATTGTAATGTAACTGTAATGTCTGCCTTCATTTTGTTAAGCACTGTGCAAACAAATGGCGCTATATAAATCCTGTATAATAATAATACTTTGAAGAGTGGAGCAAAAGAGTAAAACAATGATTCCAATTGCAACAAACTGACCCAGAAGAACCTGGTACACAGATATACTGGGCCTTCTAGCAGACTACCCCTGTCCACTTTCCAAAAGGCTAAATCTGCTTTCTCAGGGCCTTCTAATCCATCCTGGTTATCAGTCTCTAGCTTTAATGGCATGTCTGTTGCACCTAAAGGATAGAGAGGTTTCTGAGTGTCTCATTTCTACCTTGTTAAAAGCAAAAAAAAGCCTATTTCCAGGAAGATCCGATATCACACCTGGAAATTCATTTTTGGTTGGTGTGAGAAGATGCACTTTAATCCCAGAGACTACTAGTTCTTATCTATTCTTTTTCAAGGGCCTCTGGTTTCACTCTCCCTTGTGAAAACCTTCAAGATGTAAACTACTGTGCAAAAGTCATAGGCAAGGAATGAAAAAAATACTGTAAATTAAGAATGCTTACAGAAATTAAAGTGTTATTAATTAACTAAATGGAAACTAAATGAACATTCGAGAAAAATCCAAATTAAATCAATATTTGGTATGACCACCTTTTTGCATTCAAAACCGCATCAATTCTTCTTGGTACGCTTGCACACATTTTTAGAAGGAACTTGGCAGGTAGGTTGTTCCAAACATCTTGGTGAGCCACCCACAGATCTTCTGTGGATGTAGGCTTCTTCAAATCCTTCAGTCTCTTCATGTAATACCAGGCAGACTTGATGTTGAGATTAGGGCATTGTGGGAGCCAAACCTTCACTTCCAGGACTCCTTGTTCTTCTTTATGCTGAAGATAGTTCTTAATGATATTGGCTGCATGTTTGGGTTTGTTGTCTTGCTGCAGAATAAATTTGGGGCCGATCGCATTCTTCCCTGATGGTATGGCACGATGGGTAAGTATCTGCCTGTATTTCTTAGCATTGAGGACATCATTGATCCTGACCAGATCTCCAACTCTTTTTTCAGAAATGCAGCCCCGAACTTGCGAGGAACCTCCACATTTTGACTCATCAGTCCTGAGCACCTGCTGTCGTTTTTCTGCACCCCAGTTCCTATGTTTTCTTGCATAGTTGAGTCTCTTAGCCTTGTTTCTATGTCCTATATACGAAAACATAGGAACTGGGGTACAGAAAAATGGCAGTAGGTGTTCTGGGCTGATGAGTCACTTGTAGAACCTTCAGCTTCCAGAGACCAAAAATACAGCACATCCCTTGTATTGCACTATTCCACCACCACATAATAAGTAGGGGCCATCCGCTAAGCTGCTGAAAGGGGGAAAAAAATAGCAAAAAAAAAACTTTCCTTATTTTATTTTCTTAAAATGTAATGTTTGGTAATCTATTCAGGTAGCATTACAGCCAATAGAGTTTACATTTTGTTTTGTTTCTTTTTTTTATATCTTAAAGTTGCACTATTTCTGTTTTATGAAACTTGGTTTTATTTATAAAGGCGTTCTATATCGCAACAGATTTTTCTTTTTTTTATAACAAACATGTCCTCCTCTTCTGGGGTCCCCCAGCGGCCCTCCTCCTCTCCTCAAGTGCCCCGACAGAGAGCCGCTTTACATGGGGGCACACCCCCAGGTCTTGCTGCTGCGTCCATTGACACAGACAGCAGAACTCAGCCCCGTCCCCCGACTAACGTGTCACTGGATTTGATTGACAGCAGCGGGAGCCAATTGCTCCTGCTGTTATTAATTTATTCATTGAGGACCTGAGACAGCGGCTGGAACTGCTGTGCTCGTCCCCGTCGCTGGAACAATATAGTTCAGGTAAGTAAAAGGAGGGCTCTGGGGTGCTGCTGCACTAGCACTACAAAAGATTTTTCACCTTAATGCATAGAATGCATTAAGGTGAAAAACCTTGAGGGTTTACAACCCCTTTAATATCATAAATAAGAATAAAAAAAAGATTTTTACTTTAAGATTATATTATGAGTTTGGCAATTGTAGTGAAATGCTTAAATAATGCATTACAATTTATCTAAACCGATTCGATTTTAGTCAACTAAAACAATTCAGATGACTAAAAATATGACTAAAACGGCATTTTAGTCAAGACTATGACAAACTAAATCAAAATTTGCATTCAAAATTAATACTGAACAGGACTTGGAGCATGTTAAAAACAAATGTGATTCTTGCAGGCTAGGGTGGAGTTTACAACTCCCTGACTGTGGGGGGACATGTCCTCACAGCAGTAAAAACTACACATCAACAGTCTGAAACTGAGAGCCATCAAACAGCCTCTACAGTATTGGACCTCCCTTCTACAAGGTCGCCCAGTCAAAGTACAGTATGACGATGCCACAGCGGTAGCCTTTATTTATAATCAAGGGAGCACCAGAAGCCTAGCAGCCCTAAAAGAAACAAGTATACAAATAAACAAATCCTCTCATGGGTAGAAACTTACATTCCACCCCTTTTGGCCATCCACATTCACGGAGTGAACAATTGGCAGGCAGATTTTCTAGGCAGTCAATGCCTAGCTCTGGGGGAGTGGTCTTACAAAATCACTGTCAAAGTTGGGGAAAATCAAATGGGGACATGCTGGTCTCCAGGTTCAACAACAAGCTGAACAAATCTGTGGCGAAGACCTATGATCCTCTAGCCTTCGAAGTAGATGCTCTGATGATTACTTGCACTAAATTTTAACTGGTTTATGCCTTTTTTTTTTTCTTTTTTTATGAAGATGCTAACTTGAGAGCTGTGCAGTGTAGAAAAGGAATGGGTCCCAGTGTTTCTAATTGCACCAAAATTGGCCCAGAAGAATGTGGTATATAGACCTACTCAAACCTCATGGAGTTAGGCAGGGTTATAAGAGTATGCTCTAGAGGCAGCCCTAGCAAACATTTTTGCCAGTGCCCAATCACCTGAAGGTAGCCTGTGCAGCCCCTACACCCCCGCCACATGGTATCCAAAACAAAAAATGTTTTGTCTTTAAGCCGTGGGATTATCTTTCCTGCAACCACAGTTTGCAGGAAAGAAAATTGCTCAAAACCACCATCAACACAGTCCGTGTGGATGAGGTATTCGCTCCCACAGAGCCATGGTTTTCTCCCGGTGGTGGGAAGCCAACCCCACAGGAGAACACGGTGATTATTGCTTACGGCTATAATAACCACTAGCAATAATCGCATGTAAAACCTGACAGGCTGGTTGTACCCAAGTCGATCCATTGTGTGTACATTCAGCCTGCCCGTACATGGTTCGAACCTCAGCCGGTCCCTGCTGTACATCTTCACATTAAATCTTGCAAGCAAGACAAATATAAGAATTTAAGCAGTTTTTTTTATTGGAATATTGATGAACATGCTGGCTTTGGAGAAATATTATAGGTATTTTTAAAGAGAATAAAGGTTGTTTTTTTTCCTGTTTGCTGTAGCAATACTGTGTATAGCTTTTTATATCTTTTTTTTTTATTATTATTATTTATTTTTTCAGGTGGAAGACCTTAAATGGCAGTTGGAACAGAAGGAGCATGAGCTTCAGTCTATGAAGCAGCAACTGGACATGACTGAGCAACGCAGCCATAGGGAGTTGGAAAATGTTCAGACCTTGCTTCAGGTACGCTATACTTCCACTCCTTCACTGATTTATAATCCATCTAGACATTTGATATGCATTTATTCATCTCTCTTTAAGCCTAAAAATGAAACCACCTAAAACGTTAATATTGCATTTAAGTGATCTCACCCATTAGAAGGTGTGATGTACGTGTTAAGTTATACATTCAACCAGCACATTTGCAAAAGTGCCTTAAAAGCTGTCTTTATTTACATGGAAGCAAAGCCACCTAAAGAGAATCTGTCATGAAACTAATAGAGAGTGCCATTGTTGACAATGCTAGTTTCCTTATTGACATTCAGTTGCTTTGTGGCTGACCCAGAAAAGTGTAGAGATGATAAGTTCTGGCACATTTATGATTCCTTTTTACAGAGGCATTTTAAATACAGTAATTTTTAAGTGACTGGTAAATGTGCTGGCCAATACTGTTTTCTATCCCTTCATTTATGAAGGGTATGTATTGCTTGCAAACACAGTCATAACAGACTCTAAATGAACAGTCATTAAAAAATAATCATTATGTTACTTGTATAAAAGTGGTTTGTACAGGGATGGCTATACTTTGTGATCGTTTTGCTAGGCAGAAAGTCTGAGTTTAACAATGTGGACTCCCTGTTGCTTAATACTTGAGGTGCAAGTGATGGGTGCACTTTAACCTGCACATCTAAACATATCAGCGGGCATATTTTTGTGCATTTTCATATGAAAATTACAAAAAGTATGACATCTGAAAAACTGTATGTTCATATGTATCATAGATGCATTTTACACAGATAATTGTTTGATTTTATATGTGGATGTTTATTTGAAGCCTTGTTTGTTTTACCTACTCTTTCTGTCCTTCTTAGAATCTAAAGTCTGAGCTTGAAGTTGTTCGAGAGGATCTTACTATGACCCAGAAGGATAAATTCATGCTACAGGCAAAGGTGATTGAGCTGAAGAATAGCATGAAAACCTTGCTGCAGCAAAATCAGCAGCTGAAGCTGGATCTTAGACAAGGTCGTCTAAAGAAGGTGCTTATTTACAGGTTTCATTTATCTTTAAAGCAAAAATATTTCACTCCTATGAGATAAAAAAAAAACTCGAACGTGATTATTTTGTTTTTTTAGTTCAGTCTGATTTTATTGGGTAAGAAAATCTAACGTAGAGATGTGATTACATAACATAAAGGAGAGCTAGGCAATTCTACACATAACGCAATTGTTATATATAAATTGTCATGTGTATGTTTAATTCTAAATGGTAGCATCTAGGTATGTCCTTAACATAACCTATAACTCAATTGAACTTCGTATACACCACCATCTGCAGTATGGCCGGTGGATACTTGGATAGTAACATACCAAGATGTATGATATTTCAATGATCAAAATGACTCGATAAAGGTAATGCTGTTTGGATCACATAATTTCCTTGAGGTGAGACAAATTGTTGCAGGGTGATTGCTCGAAGATTACATAAATGTCAGGAGGTGTTGAGAAAAGGAAAGGGAAGAAACAGCGTTATAACCAAAAAGGTATGGCTAGAAGTCCCTCCATCTAGGTTAAGCGGTGGTAGGGACAGGGTCTCCTTCGGCCCATGAGATAAACTCAGTGGAATAACGGAACATAGACCACATGGTCCAAGTCTTAGAGAATTGCTTATCTTTATCCACTTGGGGTCATATGGCCTTCTAATTAAAAAAATATAATTTATATGAGGAGTGGTGGAACCAATCCAGTATTCGTGCGCGTACTGTACCCTTATGATTAATAGAGGCATATGGAACTCCATCACCACCTCCGAGTCTTCGGGAGCGAAAGTGTTTCATAGTGTATCCTAGGTCGGGCCTCTTTCCAGATAAAATTGAATAACATCTGGTGAAGCTGTTTAAAAAATGAAGAAGGTATGTGAATAGGAATTGTTGGGAACAGGTATAGAAACCGAGGGAGAACATCCCATTTTCAAAGCATTCACCCTGCCTAGGCAAGACAGATGCCTGGTCACATAGTTGGACATATCTGTCTTGGTTCTGTGGAATAGGGGGATGAATTCCTAGAAAACAACTGTGTTACATCTGTGGGTACATGGATTCCTAGATAGCGAATGGAGGTGGAATCTGTCTTAAAAGGAAATGTGGTAGAAATTTGGTGAAGAACCTTTTTTGCAGCAAAATATTGAGTATTTCTGATTTACTATGATTCACTTTGAAATTACTAATTTCCCCAAACTTGCTAAACTCCTGTAATATGGGATGTAGGGATGACCGTGGCAAACATTAGAAGATCGTCGGCAAAGAGGGATAACTTTGTGTGCATAGGGCCTACCGAAATACCTTTTTAATATTAGAATTACTGTGATGAGCGATGGCAAGTTTTCCATACCAAGGACGTAAGGAAGAGGAGACAGAGGACAGCCTTGTCGCGCCCCATTATGTATAGAGAATGTGGGGGACAAAGCCATTTACACAAAGTCTGGCAGGTGGAGAGGAATAGAGGGACATGATCTGTGAGAACATGTGGGGGCCCAGACCTATTTGCATTAAGAACAAACAAAGGATTTGACAGTCTAGCTGATCGAACAGGGGGCTTGAGGGTCCCTCAGGAGAGATATTATATAGGGACTGATAGAAATCCCTAAACGTCTGGGTATATTTTAGAGCGTGCAGTGACCGACTCCCAAGCTAAGGTCTGTGAGGTATAAACGTAGAGAATGGTTTTGGGTGTAAGGAGCAGGCTAATGGTCTACCACATTTATTTTGGAACTTGTAGTGATATAAGGCAACCCTGTCTGCATATGTGCGAGCTGAGGCCTCATACAGTTCCAGTAGAGGAGACAGAGCCATGGAGACCTGTGAGAGTCTCCACTGTTAGAGCCTGTTATGCTTAGTTTCCAGATCCTGACTTTTGCATGGTAGACACTACAATGGCCGAGCATTCCTTCTTAATGCGAGCCCCAATTTGTATAAAGCTTTCAGTGCCTCCCACTACATCAGTAGCGGGGTAGAGTCCATGGCAGAGTCCATGACGTGGTCTGTAAAAAAAGTTAAAGATGGTCTCTGTAACCTGTGCAAGGCCATCCGAATTCGTGAGGAGCAAATCTTTTAAACGCCATGTCCATTCCTTCGCTGAAATGGAGGGAATCGACAATGTCAAGTATACTGGAGAGTGATCAAACCATAGAATCTGTTACATGCAGGTGACCAATTTAAACAGCTATGATCTACCAAAAAAATGTATTGGTAGGTAGATATTGGCGATTAGGAAATTTTCATTGTGGGGGACAAAATTTACAAATGCGCTCCGTCCCTCGGGGTCAACTAGATGATCATTCTGTGTGATAGGAAGCGTTTTATGGAAGACAATAGACACTCCTTTGGCTTTCTGAGAAGGGTTTGTACTGTAAACCCACCTGTTAAAATATCTGTTGGAACAGAAAGGGTGGAAGTGCGTCTCTTGCAAGAGGAGCACATTTGATCTGGTGTTTGTGCATCTGATAGAGGATTTGCATTCGCTTGGATGCAACGTTAAGGCCGTTTACATTGTAGGAGCAAAGTTTCAGCCGAGGATGAGATATTGCCTTATGGGCCATGGTGGAGTGTGAAGAAGGGATGAAGTATGGGGAGCCAGGGAGGTAAAAGGGAAAGGAGAAAGCAGAAGAAGGGAACTAGTAGAGTCAATGAATATAGTAAATTATAACAATTGAGCAGAAACACACCTGGGTATGGGTGCCTGAAAAACACTAGAATGCCTGCACATTTATTTAACTAATATGCTTCAGATTTAATGTGTATGATGTGTTATGTCTTGTTGTGGTTTTTTTTTTTTGTTTTGTTTAAGAAATTTAGTAAAAACATTAATAAAAATAAAAAAAAGGAATGCCTGTGCAAGCGAGACACTACGTGAAATATCAAGTTTTAGGCACAATTTGTGCCAAACCTATTGAGGGAGAGAGGTCGAAATGGAGAAAAGCGAGGCTGTGATCCCGACAGGCATTTGTAGCTTTAATTGGAACACATCTGTTGGCTGCAGCTTGAATATGAAACGGTAGAAATAAGTATACCCTAAAACATGTAATCTGACAATAACAAGTTAACCATGAACAGTAACTGTAAGGCCCCCTGAGGAGATGTACCACAAGTGTTACTATTGAAGCACCCAAGTGCCAATCTAGAGGGTTCAGTAGGTCATCAATCCCCAGGGTACACGAACCTGGGCCTGAAAAACTGTAACGACTCATGTGGGTAATGTAGAGATATCTTAAAGAGAATACATTTTTTCCCCTTTCGTCTTTCAGGACAGCCTTGAGATATATGGCTCCTCCCCCTGGGACAGGAAACGCATGTGCCCAAATCATAAAAGGCGGTCCTCCAGGCGGCCTCCTTTTTTGTGTTTCCTGCCGGACGGGAAGGAGCACATCAGGAACAGTATTGGGAAGCTCCTTATCTCAGGGCTGTCCTGGGAGAGCCCCTGGGTGAACCTTGTTTCCCCTGCAGCACCTCTCTGTCCTATGGGGAAGAGAAGGTGGCTGAAAGCACTGCTGCCGTTTGTTGCTCAGAGAGAGCAGGACCCTGGAAAGACTACGGCACCGCTCTGCAGGCTTACCTGGTGTTAGCTGGCAGTGAGGAGGCGAAAGACACTTGAATCAGCCGCGCGGTTGTCGGAGGACTTCCAGGTAGCGCAGGGCGGTGCTATGCGTTCCACTGAGAGGAAGTGAGAGCTTCCAGCGGAATTGCGTCATCCAGGGGCACATGAAACAGTGTTTCGGTTTCCAGGCACGGCAGTGTTTAAACAGGGACACGGAGGAGGTGAATTTGGCCAGAGAGACTGAGCTATCACCGAGGATCATGGAGGGTGCAGCGGCACAATCGGACTCCGGCTCCACAGGCTCTGGTGCCTCTCAGGTAAGCGTGGTGAGAGCAGACCATAGCTTACACTGCAAGGTTAGGGCTTTAGGCTCATTTACCCTCACTAGGTGGGGAACCTGTGGTGATGGGTCAGGCACTCCCTAGGATTACCAGGCACAGTGGTGGCAGGTGCAGGACTGTGAGTGACTGGGGCTGTTTTCTCAGTTTTTTTTTTTTTTTTTTTTTACAGGTTAAGGCCCACGACAGAACTCAGATGCAGCCTCCTAGGAAGAAGTGTGCCGTATGTGGGACAAAGTTAGGTTCCAGTTGTGACAAGCCTCTGTGTCCAGAATGTGTCAGTAGCCTAGTAAAAGACGATTCAGTGACTGCTTGTCACAAAATACTATCCTCTGTGAAGGATGAAATTGCATATACTTTCCAGTCATTTAAAGGGTTAATGGATAGGATGCAGGGTCCCTCTTCATCTCTCCCCAGAGCTTCTAGCATGCCTTCTCTGTTACAAGAAAGAGAAGAGGAGGAAGATAGGGAGAGGACTCCCAGGTCAGTTGCATCCTCTCAGGCAGGATCAGCATCCGATTCAGAGGGAGAGGGGGATTCCTCCAGGACATCAATATATAAATTGTCTTTGGATGATGTTGGGAATTACTAAAGGCTATTTATGACACGTTAGAGATCCGTGAAGAACAGGTTCAACTCTCGAAGCACGACCTAATGTACCAGGGGTCTAGTGCAAGTAAAACCAGGGTTTTTCCCGTTCATAAATCCTTGATTCATACAATTCTGCGGGAATGGGGACAGCCTGAAAGGAGACCTTTCTTCTCGGGTAGCCTCAAGCGCAGATTTCCGTTTGAAACGGATGTGTCTTATGCTTGGAATAAAAATCCCAAAATAGATGCACCTTTAGCTAAAGTGTCAAAAAAGACTGACTTGGCTTTGGATGATCTTGGGTCCCTCAAGGATCTGATGGATAAGAGAGGGGATTTTCTGTTAAAAAGAGCCTGGGATGCCTCTTTCATAGGGCTGAAGCCAGCTCTCGCAGCTACTTGTGTGGCCAGAAATTTAGAGTGTTGGCTCACTCAGCTACAGGCGCACTTCCAGACAGGATCTTTTAAAATCCTTCCCGCTTTTATTCAAGGCAGTAGGATTTTTGGCAGATGCCTCAGAAGAATCCGTAAAATTAGCGGCCAGGTCAGCAGCTCTTTTAAATGCTAGAAGAGCAGTGTGGCTAAAGACGTGCACAGGAGATGCCGCCTCTTAGCTAAAACTGTGTGGGCTACCTTTTTTGGCGGACCACCTGTTTGGTCCCGGTCTCCAGGAGGCGCTAGCGCGGACTCGGGACAGGAAAAAGGCATTTCCCGAGAAAAAGAAAAAAACAGATTGAAGACGCTTTTTTCGAGGGTTCAAACAACAGAACCAGCAGAAAGACGGCCAGCCCAAGAAGCATTGGGCAGGTCACAAAGGGCATGTGAGGGAAGGAATCTTATTCAATCCTCCTCAAACCACCCCAAAAGCTCAGTGACTCCTGTGTCCCAGTGGGAGGAAGACTAGGGCAGTTCCTCCCACAATGGACCACGTCGACTTCAAGCCCGTTCATATTGGACATAATAAAGAACGGGTACAAATTGGAGTTCGAGTCAACGCCCCCCGTTAAATTTTCTGGTTACGCAACTTCCCAGGGACAGAGAGAAAGCAGAGGCCCTAAGTCTGTCTCTGGGGGAATTGGTGGATCAGAGAGTTTTGGTTCAGGTACCCCAGAAGGGACAGGGAATGTACTCCCATGTCTTTGTGGTAAAGAAGCCTTCAGGGAAGTTCAGGTTGATCCTGAACCTTCGGCCCTTAAACAAGTTTGTGAAGTACAAACAATTCAGGATAGAGTCCATTTTTACAGTTGCAAGGTTTCTGTTCCCAGGGTGTCACATGGCTACCTTAGATCTCAGGGATGCTTATTTACACATCCCAATTCATCCAGAATTTCAGAAGTACCTCAGGGTAGCAGTGAGAATAAATTCGGAGATACGGTACTTCCAGTTCCGAGCTCTTCCCTTTGGTCTGTCCTCATCGCCGAGAATCTTCCCAAAGGTTCTGGCAGAAGCTCTAGCTCCGTTAAGAGTCAAGGCTATTGCAGTGATTCCTTACCTGGACGACCTCTTGTTTATAGCCACGTCAGTTCAGCAACTGGAGAGGGACTTTCGGGAGGCACAAAGTGTTCTCTCTTCTCTCGGGTGGCTAATCAACAGGGACAAATCTCAACTGATCCCATCTCAGGAAGTCCTGTACCTAGGATAAAGGGGTTTCTTCAGTGGAGAGGAAAATCTTTCTACCCAAAGAAAAGATTGCAAAAGTGGATCAGGCAGTTGCAGTCCAACCAGGTAGCCACGGTCAGAGAGGTAATGAGGGTACTGGGTCTGATGACAGCATGTTTCCCAGCTGTACCCTGGGCAAGGTTCCATCAGCGTCCCTTACAGGGTCTTATGCTCTGTTATTGGATCGGCCGAAGGCAGGATCTAGACATCCGGATGCCCATTTCATCCAGGGTCAAGAGGACTCTGTGGTGGTGGCAGACACATCACAACTTGGAGAAGGGTTTAGCCTGGACCCAACCTATGGCCACAGTGGTGACTACTGACGACAGTGCCTGGGGGTGGGGAGCCCATCTGGGAGAAGCCGTGGCCCAGGGGGCATGGTCACCAGTAGAGGCAAGTCGGTCCTCAAACCAAAGAGAGCTGTTGGCAATCCTGAGGACAATAGAAGTATTCCATGCAAGAATAGAAGGACAGCATCTGCAGGTTCGCACAGACAACGCGGCAGCAGTTGCATATCTGAACAAGCAGGGAGGAACCAGAAGCCCTGTGCTACAGGACATAGCCAACAAAATTCTATCCTGGGCAGAAGCGAACTTGTCCTCGCTGACCAGCCGTTCATTTGAAGGGCACCCAAAACTCGCTGGCAGATTTCCTGAGTCGTCAACAGGTGAGACAGGACGAGTGGGCTCTCAATGGAGAAGTGTTCACAAAGATTGTGCAGGAATGGGGACAGCCGGAGGTGGATCTTTTTGCCTCCGAGAAGAACAGGAAGGTAGCTCAGTTCTTTTTGGTCCATCCAGGGGATCGGGCCAGGGGAATAGATGCATTCGCCAACCCTTGGCAGTTCAACCTCTGCTACGCGTTCCCTCCAGTAAGGTTGATTGCGGCAGTCCTTCAAAAATTTCGGTCAGAGGAGACGGATTTGATTTTGATCACACCTTTTTGGCCAAAGAGACCCTGGTACGCCAGTTTAAAGAGGTTGGCCATTCTCCTGCAATTTCATCTGCCCATCAGGAAAGATCTGATCTCTCAGGGCCCCATCCTTCCTTCTCAGGTGGAGAGGTTGGGGTTGACTGCGTGGTATCTGAGGAACAGCTGCTGAGATCTCAGGGTTTCTCAGAGAGGGTAATAAAAACTCTTCTAGAGTGTCAGAAGCCAGTGACCAGAGCGATCTATGCCAAGGTTTGGAAAAGGTTCAATTCTTGGTTGGGGGAGCAAGGACTTAATCAGCCAGGGATCCCAGCTATTCTAGATTTTTTACAAACAGGTGTGGATTTCGGACTTTCCCCTAGTACCTTAAAGGTACAGGTGGCGGCACTTAGTGTCTTCCTTCAATGTTCCCTACAGCAGAATCGGCTCATTAATAATTTTTTCAAGGCCCTGTCAAGGTCTAGGCCGGTGAGAGTTTCAACCTGTCCTTCCTTGGATCTCTCCCTGGTGCTCAAAGCTCTGACAAACAGTCCATTTGAACCTTTGGAGGAATCCCTCTTGAAGTGGGTAATTCTCAAAACAGTACTTTTGGTAGCGGTCACTTCAGCCAGATGGGTGATTGATCTGCAGGCTCTCTCAATAAGGGAGCCATTTTTGTTGATTTTTGAAGATAGGGTTATTTTGAAAACAGACCCCAGTTTTCTACCCAAAGTTGCGTCCTCTTTTCATAAGGACACAGATGTAGAGGAAGCATCGCTGAACTTGCTAGATGTCAGAAGATGCCTTTTAGTTTACTTAGATGTAACCAGTGGATTCAGAAAATCTGACTCTCTTTTCGTTAATTTTGCGGGGGTTAGGAAGGGACAGAAAGCTTCTAAATCTTCCATTGCCAGATGGATCAGAATGGCAATTGTGAAAGCTTATGAGTTAGAAGGTGTTCAGGCCCCGTTAGTTAAGGTACACTCAACTAGGGCAGTCTAGAGTTCATGGGCAGAGAGGGCTGGCGCCTCACCGGAGGAGATCTGCAAGGCGGCAACGTGGTCCAGTCATACGACTTTCGCCAAGCATTATCGCCTGGATCTGATGTCTGAGAGGGATCAGACATTTGGCCGAAAGGTCCTCCAGGTAGTGATCCCACCCTGACAAGTAAGTTTCTTGCTCATCATCTCAAGGCTGTCCTGGAAGACGAAAGGGGAAAACCGGAGTTAGACTTACCAGTAACTCTTTTTCTAAGAGTCTTCCAGGACAGCCTGGTTTCCCACCCAGTGTTTATTTTATTAACTGGAATTGGGTGTGTGTACTGACATTGTGTTAGTATGTTATGTCTTTCAGAGCCTTCAGGAATTCTTGAGTAAACTGAGGAGGAGGCCTGGAGGACCGCTTTTTATGATTTGGGCACATGTGTTTCCTGTCCCGGAGGGAGGAGCCATATATCTCAAGGCTGTCCTTAGAAAAAGAGTTACCGGTAAGTCTAACTCCGGTTTTTGCAGGTCTATCTACCGTAGTTAAGGGGAGCACCTTTCCAGACAGGGAGGCTGCATATAATATATATGTTCCCACCTATAGCTATATCTTGCCCCCCCTACACTAAGACGAGACAAAAATTCTAGTCATTCAACTAAAGGGGGGGTGGTCTCTTGTACTCATCAATGAAATCATTAGCAATATGGCAGGTGGAAATGACAAATCTAAGGAGGGTTAGTCTAATCCTATACCATATAAAGCGAATACATTTAGCAGAGATAACAAGATTCAATCGTCCCCCCCCCCCCCCAAACCCCAGCACACCAGCAAAGAGCAGGGAAAAGGCCCAAAGTTCTATTAACCGCACGACCATGAGGTGTCATATCCAGTACGTTGACGGATTTGTATCTATAAGGGGACATCTCAGTTAAAAAAAAAAACGTTCTCAGTGCAAACCTGGTAGAAACCCTGAGAAGTGCTGAATGTAGGCGCATCAGGATCATATCGGTGATCAATAACCCAAAACCCAGATCAATCTTCTTATGAAGCAGGACGCCTACGATGTTGTGGGAGAGGTTCACAGCCTGGCAGTCTTGAACGGTTGTCTGGTGGGTCTAGCCATTTCGGAACGTCTTCTGGGTCCAGAAAGAGAAAGAAGAGAAAGAAGTCAGGGAGTTGGTCCGCATCTGATAGGACAAATTTACTCTCACCACTGGTCACCTTAATGCTGAAAGGATGGACCCCAGGTGTAGGTTGCTCCGGCTTGATAGATCAGGTCCAGCAGGGGACGGACCACTCAACCCATATGTAGAGTGTTACAAGAAAGGTCTGGGTAGAGCTGAATTGAGGCACCATCGATTTCCACTGGACCCGAGCGCCATGCCTTGCGCATTAGATCTTCTTTTAGGGTATAGTAGTACACCCAACAGAGAACATCTAAAGGGCGACCACTGCGATCCCTCCTCTGCCCTTCCACTCTATGCACTCGATCTAGAGTGAGTGAATAACTTGTATAGCGCTACAAATGCGAACTGAATCGCCTCAAGGCGCTTATTTCCATCCAGTGACGTCCTTATCCTTCAGAAGAGATGAGTCTTACGTTTTTTCCGGAAGGCCCGATGGTTTTCTTCCATGTGGATGTTTGTGGGCAGAGCGTTCCATAGCCGTGGTCCTTGGACTGCAAATCTTCGTTCTCCCTTTGATTTGTAGCGGGACTTGGGGATGAGGAGGAGGTTTTGGTTGGTTGATCAGAGAATGCGATTGGGGGTGTAGTGCTTTATTTTCTCGCACAAGTATTGAGCGTTTCCTTGTGATCTAGTTCGATAGGGGACGAGGCCTCCTTGCCCAGAACTTGGTTGAGGATAGTGATGACTGTGGGCTTTAAGTCTGTGCCAGATGTTGCTTCTGGTATGCTCTGCAAACTGACATTATTCCTGAGGCTCCTATTCTCACTGTCTTCTATGCGTTGCTGGTGCTGCCTTATACAGTGCAAATGCTCGCTGGATGCAAACTTGAGTGCTGTTATACTGACCGCATGGTCTTTCTGGGTGACAATCAGGGCTGATAATGCAGTTTCTGACGTGGAAACCTGCTGTTTAAAGGCATTTAAGTTTCTATGGAGCAAGGTTTCCATTTTGATAGCCCAGGACTCAAACTCTGCGGAATGCCGACAGAAGGGCCGTAGCTTCAAATCTAGATGAATCCCCTGGGGCCAGAGGAGTTGGTGCAGCCTGGTCTGCTTCAATTCATAATGCATCAGGGCTTACTAACCTGGATGTAGGAGCCAGAAGATCTGTCTGTGGAGCAGAGTACTCTGCGGAGTCCTCACAGACTTCTACCACTGCCTGAACAGGGGGAGGAGGCTTGGTTTTCCCTGTGGTCTGGGCGGGCACCATCTTGTTTTTTGGAAGTGCAGGGTTCTGACTGAGATGCACGTAGCAAGTGATGCTGTATCATGCCCTGTTGCAGTTTAACAGACTCAGGAGGGTCAGAGCTGTGTGCCGACATGACGATCGCAGATGTGTGACGTCTGTAAAATTGCCTGTCAGCGTCGGGAGAACATGGAGCTCAGCAGTGCATGTCTTCAGCCATCCATTTTGCGCTATAAACAAAAAAAGACCAAACATTTTGAAAAAAAAAACACTATTTTTTACTTTTTGTTATAATAATATCCCAATTTAAAAAAATATATATATTTTCTTCCTCAGTTTAGGCCGATATGTATTCTTTTACTTATTTTTGTTAAAAAAAAACGCAATAAGCATATATTGATTGGTTTGAGCAAAAATGAAAAAGCCTACAAAATAGGGGATAGATTTATGATTTATTTTTTACTAGTAATGGCGGCGATCTGCGTTTTTTTTTTTTTTTTTTTTGTCAGGCCTGCGATATTGCGGCGGACACTTTTGACACTATTTTGGGACCATTCACATTTATACAGCGATCAGTGCTATAAAAATGTACTGATTACTGTGTAAATGTGACTGGCAGGGAAGGGGTTAACACTTGGGGGTGAGGAAGGGATTAAATGTATTCCCTGGGTGTTATTCTTACTGTGTGTGGAGGGGACTGACTCGGGCAGGTGACCGATGCTGTGTCCCTATGTACAAGGGACACGGCATCGGTCTCTCTCCCTGACAGGACGTGGAGCTCTGTGTTTACACACACAGCTCCACGTCCTTGCTGTCACTGCCGATCGCGGGTACCTGGCGGACATCGCGGCCTCCAGGCACGCGCATCGGCATCTCAGCGATGCGCCGGGCACAGTTTTTCCCCGCTGCGCAGTTGAGAGCCGCGCTGTGGATGTCTTTCGTCTACAGTGCGGGTCTCAAGTGGTTAATATTTAAACCTTATCACATAGTCACAAGTGTAGTTGTAGGCAGTACGCATCAATTCTCTAGTCTGAATAACCACTTAATTTTCTTGCAGTCATCATTCTATTTTACTATGGTTATGTATAAAGTCAGTGTGCATACTATCAAAATAATAGTATGTGCTGTTTAAGTGCTCACAACTGGACAGCACATTGTAAAGCAAACGACTCTATTTGTTAGTGCTTACATCCTCATTGTGATTTGCATAATCATTTTGATTATTTTTTGTTTTTATGTATCTCATACTAAATATGATTTGATATCTATTTGAAACGAATGTTTCTAATATGTTTTTAATTCTTTCTTTTATCCAGCGGAAAGAATTGAAAGGAGATATAACCTCATCTAATCCAGTAACTCCAGTTAAGATACCAGACTGTCCAGTACCAGCTTCACTACTAGAGGAGCTCCTGAAACCTACTGCTATAAGCAAAGAACCATTGAATAATCTAAACAGCTGTCTTCAACAATTAAAGTAATATATTTACAACTACATATATTTTTTACTTTTAATTTGTTTAAATAAGATATAGAATAAAAAAAAACTCTCTACGGTCAGGCATTTAATTCTAAGGATGTTTGATTAGTTCCGATATCCAAGGTATTGGTTCAAAACTAATTTGATTAGTTCAGATATCCAACTGTTGGTGTAGTTTGTCCATTTAAGTTTCTAGATGTTCTGGCTTTTATGAACAGATATCGTCATCCTTGATTTTTGTTTTAATAATAAAGAAGTCTGCAGGAAGACTGGGAACATCCAGAGGTGAACAGAACAATGCAAATATCTTAAAATGGGTGGGAACACAGCCAGGAGTTGTGCCTCTCAAGAGTTGCTACTGGAGTTCCCAAGAGGCTACAAGAAGCCAGATGAGTCACTGCACCGTACTCCACTTATAACTAAAATATTACTTTGGGGTAGACTGAAAAAAAATTAGACACTGTACAATTATATATATTATATTGTGCACTCCGCTAACATACACTTGTATTTTCAGGCAGGAAATGGACAGTCTTCAGCGTCAAATGGAAGAACACACTTTTACTGTACATGAATCAATGACCTCTTGGAACCACATTGAAGGACAGCTACAGGACTTGGCCGAACCTGTCCAGTTGCCCCTCACTAGTTCTAGTCTCCCCAAGAATGATCAGAACTTCAATAACAGTGAGCCAAAAAGAACTGACCAATGATTCTGCACTCTTCGGTTATTTTACAGCTGCTTTCTAATACTGGATGGTAGGAACTCTGTGTGTGCCTGCCTATACCAGAAACGTATGCACACCAAAAAGCACAGTGTAAGAGGGTCTCTCTTAACACACCAATTATTTATTGTAAATAATATATATATATTCGGTAGAAAGCCAAGACGCTTGGAACTGTAGAGGAGAACATGGAGGATGCCTGTTGGAAATCACACACATATATGTGCCTAAAACAATCCTGCTTTAATGCAGGGGTCCTTCCTATAACGGTACATAAGGAAGAGTACAGTTAGCATCTTGCATTATCGTCAAAGGCCTGTTCTTAAGAAATAAGTTCATCTGTGGGTCATCTCAGGAACTCTCCTCACAACAAATTAGACAAAGTGGAGGAGGTTTTTATCAGATGAACAAGGATGTTTTACATACTTGTCTACTCATGTCGGCAGTCTATTCAACTTAAATGATCATCATTAAATGTTTCATTAAATGCTGTGTGAATAAACCTAAAAATATAGCTTGCAAATCAATTTTAAATACAACTTGTAGTCCTTTTTGTGATGAGCACACCATAATGGAATACTTTTATAATAATATGTAATTATTGTTTAAAGGTGTTTTCTGCATTCATAAAAAGTTAGAAAACACTCCATTAGTGTGCCAGTGGCAGGGTTTCCTGGTTAATAAGAAAATAAACCATCTGTGTTTGATACCTCTATGCAATAATACCAATAGGTATTCCATAGAAAAACCTCCCTAGAAAGCAGAAGCAGGACTATCATCCTACTGTGAACATTGCTTGGCAGACTGAAACCTAGTTATTCATACAGCTGAATTGTTTCTGTAAGGCTGCAGAACCAAAGCCCCAATCCTGATAATGAGGGAAAACTGGGTAGGGGATGTCCGCTTAAGACAGATGCAGATGGGTCAGAAGTAGGTGGGGTGTATCACAACTGGAAAGCCACTGTAAATTGATCAACCTATGGCTAGGTATGCTATACTTTATTTACAGGCCTTTGTTGTTACCTTTTTGAATTTCCAATTTTTTCTGTCTATGTACCATTATGTGTATATGTGTTGTCTTGCACTCTATAGTTGATTTTTACAACTGACATTGATCATTCTGATTTTAATGTACACTTTAAGTTACATGATGTTTCATACTACTTTTGATTGTAAATGGATAATAACTTGTATATGTTTACGTTGAATTTGTTAGTTAGAACAAAATTATTTCATTCATATTTAATATAATTTGTTTCAAGATTTTTTTTATTTTATGTTCTGTTCCTACGGCACCTTTTACCTTACAAATGATTGCCCCTTAATTTATGCCATGTGGGTAATTTTTTATTCTAACATTAAGACCTGAATCTTGGCATTTATAGTTTTGCTGCCTGCATGATCCCATTGGGATGGCATCTGCGGCTAAAATAGTTAGCATAGTGCCCTCCTTTTACTACAACATACAAAATGTTTTGTTTTTTTCTGACACAGATTTGCAGTCGTATGCATTTTGTTTATCAGAATTTAGTTTTTTCCTGGATTACGGTTTGCAGAAAGAAAGGTGTTTTATAGCCGACGCATGTAGTGTGGTTTCATTTGCTTTACTTATAAGGTTACTTTCCCCTATGCTGAATCTTTACCTATGAATCAAATATTTGTTTGAGCTAAAAATTCACACGGCTAATATGCTAGATATTTATCTAGGTGTAATAAATTTACATTTTGTAATAGCAATGCAAAAATGAATCTCGGCATGGTGTAGCCAGTACTGTTCAATGTTGGTTCTTGAATGCTGCTCTTACAATCCAAAGTGAAAATCATAAAAAAAACTTCAGACAACATTATAAGGAAAACTGTGCTGAGAGCAATATGTTGGCTGTCATTGTTGACCCCCTCTGAAAATGATTAGTTATCTGACAAGCTTCAGTCCATTGATTTACTAAAGCAGAACAGGTATGCAGCATGTATAATCTCATATCTGTTGTCTTTATGTCTGTTCTCTCATTGTATCAGAAAATATTGAAACCATTGGATCAGCTTAAAAGCCAAGCAAACTAGCACTTTTAGTAGCAGAGGCCAGCCTACAAATTTCTTCCAGCCTGTGTTTTTTCACTAATGCGATTTATTATTACATTTACACATGTGTCACAGCTATGAAGTCATCTTGAATATAAGTGACCCAGTAAACTAGCTGTCTGCTAGTGCACCAAAACTCTGAAATCCCAAAACCGGATACTAAAAGTGTCCTAAATATTTAGGGGGAAAACGTTTTTAAATATTGGTTGGCAAAACGAGTGCAGTGACTCCCTAAACACTTTTTTTTTTTTTTTTTTTCCTGTTGTTATCCTTAAAGGAGACTTTTAAGCTTACTTCATTTGTCTGCTCCAGTACTGTGCATTAAAGGAAAAAATTCACAAAATAATTAAAAATAAATGCACATTTTGTTTTTGCATGTAAAAAAATATGTATTTTTTGTAATGAACCTGTAAAGAATTGCACCCACGATCACCAGTGTAATGCCACGGTCCTACAGACTGTCTGTGTATTTGTCTGACTGTACCTCCAATAGCATAAATGAACTACCACAGTGCTCAACAGCGCCATGGTAGCTCATTGAGAACTACAAGCCGACAGCCGCAAAGGCTGTCAGACCTTATAGTGTTCCTATTTACAGAACACTGTGGATGGCCACATTTGTTGCAGGGTGTGTGACAGCTGGTGTGGGGGGTGGAAATACCCCTCCAGCTTTCACAACGGTGAATCGGGGGGAGCAGGGGCCTGTGCATATGTTGTATATTACTGAATACGGTTGTAACATGTTACAAAAGGTGAACTTCTCCTTTTAAAGCAGCCAATTCACCATAGCAAACAGAAAAAACATATCTGCACCTGCTTTTCAGAAGCAGTGCACAAAACGCTCATCATTGAGGTGTGGATGTACATTTGGGTGCAATTTAAAAGGGGGACATTGCAGTTTGGCTTCTGAATGAAATGTGGTGGTGTTGGTGATTTTAATAATCTCACTGTATACTGATTCTAGGCACTATAATGCAGGAATTCATTAATATAAATTTCCACCTTACATTTTTTCTCATTAATATAAGTTTACACTTTACATTTTTTTCTTTCTGTATTATTCCACAACAGCCAGGTTAAAAAAAAATTAACAGCCACTTAAAGCTGAACCTTCCTCTCAAACCAATCTTTCCAGTGACCCAGTGTCTGCATTCTTCCACTTAATTTGAAGCCTTCGGCTGCCTTGATTTGCCAGATGAGGTTACTCCTGCGCATAAGCACCTGGCATGTTGAGAGTATACACTGAGCTTCTCTTCTGCAGAGTGTACAATCTTTAGAATCTAAAAAACGTTTATTACAGAAGAGACCTATAAAATATATTCTGCTGTAAAAGTCTAGTGTTGGCAATTATTTACATGCTAAAGTTTTGCTTTTTGTTTACGCGCTACACATTATGCATCTGACACATTACTGACTAGATTCACATACATACCACATACCTTCACTGACTGTTCCAATTAGTACCCTCAAAAATATTACACTAGGGATTGTATTAGCTGAATGAGGAGGTATGTCATACCTGTATCAAAAAGCCAATAACCCTACATCTCTTTCCACTTTTTATTGACTTATCATAGTGGGCACTTGGACAACTCTCCGGGCATGAAAGTAGGAATAGGTTGGAGGTGACCTACTTACAAATGGTAAAATGCCTGTTCATGCCCTTAGATGCTACTGATTCTGTATATGTTGATAAGCTGCATGCTTATGTACTTTGTATGGTTTATGAATGGACTACTGCCATTCACAGTAGCATAATTTCTTTTTTTTTTTTTCTTTTGTGAAGTTATTTTATTAAAAAAAAATTGTAATATACAATACCTGTACCTTTTAGCAAGGTAAAACATTCCACATTAATAAATATGCTACCAAAATTAGTGTGTGCTGTAAAATGCGTCCAGCACTGCTCCGGTATCTTGCTGGAGGCCACCCAGACCAGTGACTTTCTTATTGAGAACTGTCCCCCTCTCCTTAGTCTCAAAAACGTTATGCAATTAAAATGTATGCATTTCCAGTCTTGATTGTATGTCTTGGCTCAGCTAAGAAGGAAGGCTGCAGGAGCTGACAGTGGGTTAACAGCAGCTGATGCTGACATGCAGGGAGAAAGGAGAGAATATCAAAGAGATAAGACACTATGCTTGTAGGTAAACACTTTTGTGTCTCCCTGGCTGCAGAGTTTGTCCTGTAATCCTCCCTAATGTGTTATCCATTGGCACAGTCTGTGTTATTCCTGTTTTTTTCCCCTCTCCTTAGCAGCAGTAAATCTTGTTGAAAATAAGAGCAACTGAGGCTGTGCAGAGCAAGATGAGAAAGAATATAGGCACGTATTATTAGTGTTTTATAAAGCTATATTAGCAAAGTTGGCCATCATAAAGTGAATCTATCATGACTTAATTTTCTGAAAGTTCCTCTTTAACAAACAGTCACTATGGAAAAGGCTGATGATTTTTAAATCCAAATCATGCCAACACATTTTATTTTTAAACAGCCCATTTATGTCTACTGTACTTCAAATGTCGTATTTCAGGGTATTATAATGTTTGTTCTATGGTACAGTTAGGTGTTGAATAGTTATAGTTGATGGACACACTACACTG
Source organism: Rana temporaria (assembly GCF_905171775.1). Classification (NCBI taxonomy): domain Eukaryota; kingdom Metazoa; phylum Chordata; class Amphibia; order Anura; family Ranidae; genus Rana; species Rana temporaria. Next base: position 203,781,718 of record NC_053489.1, read on the forward strand.
CCTATGCTGCATATATCCTCATAGCAAGCATACAAGTAGTCCCTAAAATGTAAAATGTATGTTCATGATGTTTGGGTGATTTTTTTTTTTCAACCCAGGAGGTCATACAAATTTTTGTTAGATCAGTCGGCAGATTTTCTTTTTCCTATAAATGTTGCAACATTTTAAATGAAGGTTCATCCTCAGAAAACTGGACTTCAGTTTAAAATTAAGTATTCGGTTTCATTATAAGCCGGAAAAAATGCAGGGTAACCTTTAATCAGTAAAAATGGTTAAAGCTGAACTATTGTCAAAAAATAATGTTTATTTAAATCTATTGCTCAATTAATAAAAATCTAAATTGTGTGTACTTGATGTATTTGCAAAACCCAGATATCTTTTAAAAGTAGTGGGAACATAATTTCTATGCTGTACATGTTCAGAGAGTATATTTGTGAATGGGACAGATTAGGTCCCCTCACTATAAAATACTACCAGTGACTCTGCTCAAGAGGCGAGAGAAACCCATGCACTGGCTAAAGTGTCTCCGCACTCTGACAAAGATCCATGCAGCAAAATTAAGCTGGTAACCCGGTGTCATCCACAAATATGAGTCCTTTATTGGCTACATGGTGGGTACACAGGACGGAGGGCTAACACATTTTGGCTACTTGGCCTTACTCATAGCAAATATAAAAACATGCTGAACAAACAATCAAATAGACATACCTACTCTTGAACCAAGCGGAAGAAGCAGGAGATAATAATTGAAATCAATTAAGTGAGCAACAGCACACAATTATCACATTTATAAAATGTAAAGCTATATTGATATATTCCCAGGTATATCCTAAACAGCCCCGGCAATCAGATTAACAAGTATAAATGATTGTAAATTGCTCTCAACAGCCACTGATTATTATGATTACAAGAGATATCCATGAAGGATGTATGGTCTTTTCTTTTTAAGATGTAGAACGTGTTTTGATGGGTGATATGCATGAAAAGTTATTTCGAAAGAGAGATGTGTTGGATTTACACCATACAAACCAGGGCACCCAACAGTCTTAAAGCGTTTGTTAACCCCCCAAAAAATTGACCCTGTTCCTTTAAAGCATGTTATACGGCACATTGCTTGTGCTGTGTCATTTGGCCCCCCGTAACGTCTGACCCTGACAGTTTCTACTTTCCCCTCTGTACGCTGACCTCGATATATTGGGGCTACTGAGCCCTAAAACCGTGGTCAACGTATGTGCCTCCATCATCCGTTGCTATCTGCAGCTCTTTTGTGTCTACCTCTGTCCTCCTCTCCTCCCTGCCTGTCAGTTCTCACTAGTGCTGCTCTGCTCCTCTCCCTGCTGCTTCAAAACTATCTGACCTTTTATATCATCCCCTCTGTCAGATAAAAATGTATCTTAGTACCTGTGCTTTATACAAAAAAAAAAAAGCAGATTTCTATCTGTTTTACCAGCGTCTCCCAGCGATCACGTGACTCCAGGCTCGCCTCCCCGGCTGATGTTGGCAAGGGAATCTCGGCCCTCAGCCCTGCCCTCTGGAGCTATCCGGTGGGGAGAGCAGAGAGGCTGGCGTCATGTGATTGCTGGGAGATGCTAAATAAAACCGGTAGAAAAATGATTTTTTTAAAACAGGACAGGCACTTGGATGCAGCTTTTTATCTTTGTCACGTTAGCCAGTGCATGGCTTTATCCTACTTCGGATGGCTACCCGGTTGAGCAGGTATTTTTTTTATATTTTAAAGTGTAGGAGGAGTTTTATGTTTGATTAATGCACAGAAGGTACACAAAGATAAAAATGAGAATACACATGGCTCTTGTATATTATTTTCTAGCCCAGATTTCAGCATTAACACAGCTTTGTATTTGTCACTTTTGTAAAAACAGTAATACATACTGCATATCAATAATTAAAGTCTGATTGTATGTACTGGATAGCAGTCGGTGGATCTTTTTTGCTTAGATCTCTGGGGCTCCACCTGAATAAATGGGAGATGTCAACCAGCAGAATTTGATTGCTTTGCATGGTCTAAAGCTGTGTTGGGAAAGTTCCAGGGGGTGGAACTAGACATTCAAGTAGAGAATGATCACTGCCAGGACTAAAGAGAGAGAGAGAGAGAGAGATATATAAGCATCAAATGGGTCCTTATACCCACCAGCATTTATTAGTAGTAAAGGTTTTGGGTAAACTTTTGAGCTGGCGATTACTACAGGCATTTTTTTTCGACATTTTCAACTGCCTTTTAATCTCAAAAACAATGGAACCACTCAAGGCAGGCTTCCATATCAATATCTTTGTTATATAAACATACATATGGTGGCAGGTTGACCTGATCTGTGCAGAGGTGGTGTTTTTTTTTTTTGTTTTTTTTCCCTTGCTATCAAGAGGTTGAATTTGCTAGAAAAATGTTCTGTGTATAGTCAACGTCATTTATTTTTATTTTTTTGCAGTAGACTGTTGAAAGTAGACATTGTTGCACTGTTCTTTTTTTAAGTTATAACAATTGTAAAACTGTAACAGAATCTTTTTGGGTTGATGGCTTCTGTTCTGTCAGTCTGTGGCAAGTTGTGAAACAATCTGGTGGACAGTTTGAAAATTTGTTGTATAATCAATGAATTGTTTTCATTGACAATGTTTGTGCTATTATTTATAGAAAGAAAAATGTATCTTAAAGGAGTTCTCTGACCTAAAACTTTTAACCCCCGCTGTGCCCGGGCTGTAAAAATATACAAAATAAACTTTCACTTACCTGCCTACGATCCCCCGTTGTTCCGATATCGCCGTCCCGTTCTCCGGTCCCGGGCCCCTTCCGCTTCCTGTGTGTCGGTGACTCATAGTGCGCTCAGCCTATCAGCGCCCGCAGCAATGTCCCGTTGCGGCCGCTGATAGGCTGAGCGCACTATGAGTCACCGACACACAGGAAGCGGAAGAGACCGGGACCGGAGAACGGGACGGCGATATCGGAACAACGGGGGATCGTAGGCAGGTAAGTGAAAGTTTATTTTGTATATTTTTACAGCCCGGGCACAGCGGGGGTTAAAAGTTTTAGGTCAGAGAACTCCTTTAAGGACATTTATTATTATTACATGTGGTATATTCCTATATAATATAAAGTTACAGCTTTTAAACTGTTAAAACTGTACATATAATGCAGTGTAAAGCATGTGGATCGATATATGCATAAGCAGTCTTTCTTTCTTTTTTTGTGAAATAAACTATTTTTGTTAATATGTTGTTTTCTTGTCTTATGCAAAATCAGAAAATATGATTTTTACTATTTAATCTCCCTGGTGGTATGATTATGTCAGGTTTTTGATGCTGAAAGCGGTACAATTGTTTTGCATGGAAATTTGCCGTTTTATATTGTAGGCCTGTAATTCTTAGGAATAACTCACCTAAATCTGTCCAAACAAGAGTCTAGTAGACATCCCGGGTATGATAAAGTTTGAAACACAAAATCATTAATTATAATATAATAACTATAAATAATTATAACAAATATAATAATAATAAAAATGATTCAATAATGTAATCAAATCTAAAAAAAACACTGAAATTTGCTCAGTTGCAGAATTGTCGCTGTCATTACTTTCGGTGTTTGATGACGAATTTCCCCACAAATCGCTATCGCTCAATTCTGCAAGTGATTCTAATTTATTATTGCTCTTTTCTAGCTGCTCTAAAACCACTTTTGACATAAAGGGACACTTTTTGGTTGCTATGGACAATCTCCAGTTTCCAGGCAGAAAGAACAGTTTTTATAATATAAAACTACATACAGGACACTGGGCAGACCACTAGGGACGAAGGGGGTGTGTAATTATTTTATACAGTACTGTAATCTGTAAGATTACAGTATACTGTGTGTACTGTGTTTTTATTTTTTTGAATTTGGCGCCGATCTCCACCCCCGTGCGTCGCAGGGAACGGAGCTCGGCGGCACTCGGGCACTGTGTGAATCAAGCGAGGAGACAGCTTGCACACACAGCGGGGAGGCATCGCAGGATCCAGGGACAAGGTAAGTAACTCCCTGCCTGGATACTGCGATGCGATCCCGAGTGTGGCCTGGGGGTACTGCTATATGCACTGAAATTTCACTACGAGCTAGACTCGAATATCGTCAGGGAGGTTAAAGTGCTTGTTAAGTCATATATGCTGTAAAAATCACTTGCACCCCCTCTGTTTTAGGAAGAAATAAAGCACAGTATGTCAGTTTTTTTATTAAAATCCTAAATATCTTTTTATATATATATATATATATATATATATATATTTAGGATTTTAATAAAAACAACTGACATACTGTGCTTTATTTCTTCCTAAAACAGAGGGGGTGCAATTGATTTTTACAGTATATATGACTATATATAATTATACACAGAGAAACTTTGGATTACGAGCATAATCCGTTCCAGGAGAATGCTTGTAATCCAAAGCACTTGCATATCAAAGCGAGTTTCCCCATAAAAGTCAATGAAAACAAAGATAATTCATTCCACATAGATTTCTATCGTATGCAGTAACGCTTTTGGCTAGAGGTGGGGGGGGGGGTTGCCGGAGAGACCTGGAAACTGCTCGTAAACCCTCAGAGGTTCGGAAACACTCAGGAAAGGAGTGTTTCCGAGTGCATCCGAATGGCTCAGAGTGTCACCGCCACCCCCGCACCTCTGGCCAAATGCGTTACTGCACACTGCAGAGGCTTGAATCCTGCTTGTTTCGCGAGACAACACTCGCAAACCGAGTCAGGATTTTTTTTTAAGTAATAGCTCGTATTGCGAAACGCTCGTTTACTGCGTTTCTCCCAATCCGAGGTATTACTGTATATACATACATATACACAGTATCTCACAAAAGTGAGTACACCCCTCACATTTTTATAAATATTTTATTAAGTGTCTATATTTTGTGTGGCCACCATTATTTTCCAGCACTGCCTTAACCCTCTTGGGCAAGGAGTTCACCAGAGCTTTAGAGGTTTCCATTGGAGTCCTCTTCCCCTCCTCCATAATGACATCACAGAGCTGGTGGTAGTTGGAGACCTTGCGCTCCTCCACCTTCCATTTGAGGATGCCCCACAGATGCTCAATAGGGTTTAGGTCTGGAGACATGCATGTCCAGTCCATCATCTTTACCCTCAGCTTATTTAACAAGGCAGTGGTCATCGTGGAGGTGTGTTTGAGGTAGTTATGTTTGGAATACTGCCCTGCGGTCCAGTCTCCAAAAAGAGGGGATCATGCTCTGCTTCAGTATGTCAAAGTACATGTTGGCAATTATGGTTCCCTCAATGAACTGTAGCTCCCCTGTGTCGGCTGCACTCATGCCATGACACTCCCACCACCATGCTTGACTGTAGGCAAGACACGCTTTCTTTCAAGAGGTTGAATTTGCTAGAAAAATGTCCTGTGTATAGTCAACATCATTTATTTTCTCCAACGAGGCAGGATGCCCTCCAGGGGCCAGCTTAAGGGCAGTCACCCGACTGCATCACACCGCAGAGCTACGCATGTGCAGGGCGCTGCTGACTCCCCGCGTATTTTGAAAAGTTCTTTGGTGTGGGCCTTTTTGACACATGTGCAGCAGATCGCACCATTGCTGTTTGCAACATATGTCTGAAGCATATCAAGTGTGGACAAAACAGAAGCTGCTTGGGCACCACATGCTTGACCAGACATATGTCGAGCTCCCATGCAGTCCGTTGGCAACAGTACTTAAAAGACCCACACCAAAGAACAAGGCGGACCTCTCCTTGCTCCTCATCAGCTGGGATCTCCAACCCCACGGTAAGGTGCATATTACCGCTGACTCATGGTCCAGCAGGCATGGCCAGGGACGTTACCTTTCTTTCACGGTGCACTGGGTAACTCTGCTGGCAGCTGGGAAGGATGCAGGACAGGGTGCAGTATTGTTGGAGCTTGTTCTGCCACCATGCCTCCAAATTCTAGTAGTGATGATTCTGCCACAGCTCTCACCTCCACCCCCTCCTCTTCTTCCTCTATGGCCTCTTCCTCCGCAGATTTGTCCTCGGAACCAGCGGTGCGCCATAGGCGTTCAAGGGGCTACGCAAGCACTCAGGCAAAAAGATGCCATGTGGTGTTCGAGTTGGTCTGCTTAGGGGACAGGAGCCACACTGGGGCAGCGATTCTGTCAGGAATGGTTATATGCGACAATGGCACCAACCTTCTCTCCGCCCTCCGACAGGGACACTTGACCCATGCTCTCTGTTTGGCTCATGTCCTAAATTTGGTGGTGCAATGGTTCTTGTGCAGGTGCCCAGGCTTACAGGATCTCCTGAGGCAGGCCAGGAAAGTCTGTGGTCATTTCCGCCGGTCATATAATGCCAGTGCTCAGCTGGCTGACCTTCAAAAGGAATGCAACCTGCCCAAGAACCGCCTCATTTGTGACATGCCCACCAGGTGGAACTCAACGTTGACAATGCGGCAGTGGCTGCACACGCAGCAGAGGGCCATCAATAAGTACCTGTGTGAGTATGGCACAAGAACAGGGTCAGGGGAGCTTGGCTTTTTTTTTGCCACGCCAGTGGCTACTGATCAAGGATGCATGCACTGTCCTGTCACCAGTTGAGGAGGCCACGAGGATGGTGAGCAGTGACAGTGCATGCATCGGTGATACTGTCCCTCTTGTCTTCCTGTTGAAGTACACGCTTCGGGGAATAATGCACAGTGCACTTGAGGCAGAACAGAGGGAGGAAGAGGAGGTCTTTCTTGCCTCTAAAGGCCCCCTTTATCCAGATAGTATTACTGCGGGCCCGCCTGTCACACAGGAAGAGGAGGAAGATTATGTCCGCATGGAGGTGGAGCATAGCACTCAGCATCAGCAGTAGTCTTTAAGGGATCATTTTCAGTCCCCAGAAACCCATGGAGTTGTACGTGGCTGGGAGGAGGTGGCTGCAGATCATGTGATCCTCGGTGACCCAGAGGACTCCGGATCGAATGCCTCAGCAAACCTATGCTGCATGGCCTCCCTGATCCTGCAAAGCCTGCGAAAGGACCCTAGAATTTGTGGTATCAAAGAGAGGGATCATTACTTGCTGGCAACCCTTCTTGATCCACGTTACAAGGGTAAGGTTGCAGAACTTATCCAGCCTTCGCAGAGGATGAAACATCTTCGGGAGGCCTTGCAGAAAGGTTTGTGCAATGCGTTTCCAGAGCCTGGGAGGTTACAATTTCCTTGTCCTGGACAACGTGTTGCTAAAGCTTCGGTTAGTCACAGAAGGAGCAGTGGAGAAGGTGGCCTTCAGACAATTCTTCAGTCCACAGCCCCAAGGTCTGATTGGTTCCAGCAACCATCGCCCGCGTCTGAATTACATGGTGCAGGAAATCCTAGGGGCAAGATCAGACTTGGAGAGCTTTCCAACAGAAAATCCACTGGGTTACTGGGTGTTGAGGATGGACCACTGGCCAAAGCTTGCACAATATGCAATTGAGCTACTGGCCTGTCCTGCATCCAGCGTTCTTTCTGAACGCACATTCAGTGCTGCTGGAGGCTTTGTAACCGATCACAAGAGTATGCCTGTCCACAGACTCTGTTGATCGGCTCACCTTCATAAAAATGAATCAGTGTTGGATCACCAGCTACCAAGCACCGGATGCTGATGTAACCGATTAATTTTTCTATAGATGTGGGATCCCTTGAAGACTGCCTATGCTGAGTGACTATCCTATTCCTCCTCAATCTCTTGATGATGCTAGCTTCTAAGAATATTTTGGTTCAGGGCACCACCACCACTGCCTAAGGCCCAATTTTTCTGCCCCTGTTTAACAGTGCCATGTAATTACAATTCTTGCTATAATATTTCACAGCAGGGCCCGTTTCAGCACCCATCAAGAGTAAATGTGAGGGCTTACAGTGTTCTGGTACCACCAACACCTAAGGTCCAATTTTCTGCAGAGTATATAGTATATGCAGGTGGTCCCCTACTTTCAAACATCCGACTTACAAACGACTCCAAACAGAGGGAGAAAACAGGAAGTTAGAGGAAATCTACCCCTAGGAAGGTAAATTCTCTCCTGTTATGCTGCGTACACACAGCCGTTTTTAATGGTCTAGAAAAAAACTAGGGCCCAGATTCACGTAGATCGGCGCATCTTTATGCCGGCGTAGCGCATCTCATATGCGCTACGCCGACGTAACTAAGAGAGGCAAGCACCGTATTCTCAGAGCAAATGCTCCCAACATTGCGCCGGCGTAATGTAAATTCGTAGGCGTAAGCTTGCGTAATTCAAAGTAGGAAGGAAGTGGGCGTGATCCATTTAAATGAAGCGTGACCCCATGCAAATGAAGGGCCGAACGAACGGCGCATGCGCCGTGACGTGGACGTATGTCCCGCGCCCCTCTACGCATGCTCACAACTACGCCCGGCGTAACCCCTGAGATACGCCGACCCAATGCCTACGCCCAGTGCATAAATACGCCCAGACATGCGCCCGTCGAGTGCAAAAGTACACCAGCAGCTTTTGTTATTTTGGTGTAGGTACTTTTGCTTGCTGATTTCAGAGTCATGTCTGCACCAGTGACTGGGCCTAAGGATAAGAGAAAAAAAAACTTCATACCACAGGAGAAGGCAATTATTATTGATGCCATGTCAAGGCACGACAAGTACCTCCATGGTGCTGAGAGTGGCACGACCAGCAAGGTCCGGAGGGAGGAGATCCTGCAGGAAATAACAACGCAGGTCAATGTCCCTTGGCCATGAGGTTCGGTCCTCAAAGGACATTGCAAAAAAAATAAACGATCTGCGGCGTCTGGTCAAAGACAAGGTGGCCACGATCAGGAGGCACTCCAGGGGCACAGGAGGTGGACCAGCCATGAAGATCACGCTGACTCCTGATGAGCAGGTCATTGCCAGGTGCCTGGAGAGGAGCAGGTGGAGGGCCTGGAGGGCTTTGATTCAGTTGATCAGCCCTTGAGGACAGGTAAGTGTGTTTTATCTCCTATCCAGTGTGTAGCATGTGTGGGGGTGGAAGGGAACATGTGACAAGTGTGTGGGTCCACCAACATTTGAATTTTTGTGTCATCCACAGATGTGCTGGAGGGAGCTGGGCCGTCGTCGGCTGCTGGGCGACCCACGCCATCCCATGATGAGAGTGCCCACACCTCTCCTCTAGAGGAAGTAGAGGAGGAGCACGGTACTCTGGAGGAAGGAGTATACCTTGTGGAGGAGACCCCCATCCCAGGACCCTCCCAAACCTCCACCTCCATACAGGATAGCCCCTCAAGGGCCTCCTCCATCAGGGGAAGCCCCCCAAGGGCCTCCTCCATCGGGGGAAGCCCCTCCTCCTCCATCAGGGAAGTACCCTCAAGGGCCTCCCCATACAAACGGCCCCAAGCCTCTCCTGCCCCCAGGAAGGCTACGAGGAAGACCAGGGGTGATCCTGAGGCCTTAGAAGAGAATCTGGCGAGGGACCAGGCCCGGCAGACCTACCATATGGGTTCTATAGCGGGTGACATGCGTCGTGTGGCAGACAGCCTGGCCTCCTCGGCCAAGACCCAGGCTGCCTGCACACTGGCTGTCCAGCAGGCCCTCACCCAGCAGGCTGCTCGGACTACATCCATCACTGACAGCCTGCAGGATGTCAGTGCAAACTGCTCAGCGATTGTGACCTGCCTGGGGGAGCTTCAGGCCACAACATCAGGCCTTGTGGCAGAGGTCAGGAGCCTGGCAGTGGCCATACAGGCCAATACAGCTGACATTGAGGCGGGGGAGGCAGACTAATGCGGTCCTCACCCGCATAGCCCTGGCATTGGAAGGCAGGCAGCCAGCCAGGGAGAGACGGGGGAATGATCCTCCTCCCGGGGCCCCACCACCCCACCCGAGGCTCCCCCCAGGCAACTGAGGACCAGGAGCCTTGGCACTAGGCATAGCCCACGTCAGGGCAAATGAGTGCCAGTTTGATTATTTTGCTTTTCTACTCAGGTTATGAGTGTTATTATTTTGATTTTATACTCAGGTTATGAGTTATAATTCTTTTTTTGTGTATGCACACGGTCAGTAGTGCAAGCTACTGGTGTGTGAATGTGGGGGTGACACTCCTGCCAGCAAAGGGGTGTCACCCTGGGTCGTCGGTGAGAAGTTATCCTCTCGACCGTGTGAATGTGGTATGAATGGACAGCGACACCATTAGGGCCTTGGCGCGGCGTTTCTGCTCCCAAGTCTTGCATGGTGAACTTGGTGAGAGACGATTCGCGCTTTTCAGTTTTCATGCTTTTCAGTCTGTTACAGCGTGACGAATGTGCTATCTCCATTACGAACGAGTAGTTTTACCAGAACGAGCGCTTCCGTCTCATAACTTTCTTCTGAGCATGCGCGTTTTTTTCACGTCGTTAAAGTCCACACATGACCATTTTTTACGACGTTAAAAACGACAACGTTAAAAACTAAGTGAAAATTTAGAGCATGTTCTAAAATTGTTATGCCCATTTTTTACGTCGTGAAAAATGCTCCGGAGCCCACACACGATCGTTAAGAGTTAATATGGGAAACAAGTGTCTCCACCGATGCTTTTTCTCCAATCCTTGTTTCCCTAAAAAAAGAAAAATTTTCTAAATCCATTTGTCAATGGGACAGAAAGTGAGGTGAAATCTTCTGAACAGGGGCACAGACAGCAAAACAAATGTTACAGGGTGATAGGGAAGAGTTATGTTATCCAAAAAGCTTAGAAAAAGATGTTTTGGCCGGAGCTACACTTACAAAATGTACTTGTTCCAAATTACAAACAGATTCAACTTATGAACAAACCTACAGGCTCCGTCTTGTTTGTAACCCGGGGACCGCCTGTATACTGCTGTTCAGAGTATATAGGGCCTGGGGGCCCCACGCCTTTTCCTTTTTTTATTTGGGTGCGGGGTTCCCCTTAATATCCATACAACACACAAAGGGCCTGGTAATGGGCTGGGGGGGTACCCATGCCGTTTTTCTCAATAATTTTCATCTATATTGCTGGGACCCAACATTACATTAAAGCCGCAAGCAGTTTTAGGCCCCATGCACACGAGACGCAGATGAAAACTCATCTAAACACACGTTTTCAAACGCAAAAACCGGCGTTTAAAGCGCCCATTTTGCTGCGAATTTCGCAGCGTTTTACCGCGTTTGCGTTTATAAGCGTTTAGTTAAAAAACATCATAAGACCACCCTAAGCTCAAAAAACTGTATTATTTAACCAGTTCAGCCATTTTGTGAGACCAGAGTGAGTAGCAGCTGAGAGAGCAGCAGTGTACTTGTATTTAGCGTGTCACTTGCCACATCACCTGCCACAAGCTGCGGATTGTCCACTTGCCACCTCTCCTGCCATAAGTTGTGAATTGTCCACTTGCCACGTCACCTGGCCACGTCACCTGCCACAAGTTTTGGATTGTCCACTGGCCACATCACCTGCCACGTCAACTGGCCACGTCACCTGCCACAAGTTGTGGATTGTCCACTTGCCATGTCACCTGGCCACGTCACCTGCCACAAGTTTTGGATTGTCCACTGGCCACGTCACCTGCCACGTCACCTGCCCCAAGTTGTGGATTGTCCACTTGCCACGTCACCTGCCGCGTCAACTGGCACAAGTTGTGGATTGTCCACTGGCCACGTCACCTGCCACAAGTTGTGGATTGTCCACTTGCCACGTCACCTGACCACATCACCTGCCACAAAGTTGTGGATTTTTCACTGGCCACGTCACCTGCCACGTCACCTGGCCACGTCACCTGCCACAAGTTGTGGATTGTCCACTGGCCACATCACCTGCCATGTCAACTGGCCACGTCACCTGCCACAAGTTGTGAATTGTCCACTTGCCACGTCACCTGACCATGACACCTGCCACAAGTTGTGGATTGTCCACTTGCCACGTCACCTGGCATGTCACCTGGCCACGGCACCTGCCACAAGTTGTGGATTATTCACTTGCCAAATCACCTGGCCACATCACCTGCCACAAGTTGCAGATTGTCCACTTGCCACGTCACCTGGCCATGTCACCTGGCCACGTCACCTGCCACATCACCTGTTCACATCACCTGGCACGTCACCTGCCACAAGTTGTGGATTGTTCACTTGCCACATCACCTGGCACGTCACTTGCCACGTCACCTGCCACAAGTTGTGGATTGTCCACTTGCCACGTCACCAGGCCATGTCACCTGGCCACATTACCTGCCACGTCACCTGCCACAAGTTGTGGATTGTCCACTTGCCATGTCACCTGCTACAAGTTTTGGATTGTCCACTGGCCACGTCACCTGTCCACTGGCCACGTCACGTCACTTGCCACGTCACCTGCCACGTCACCTGCCACAAGTGGATTGTTCACTTGCCACATCACCTGGCACGTCACTTGCCACGTCACCTGCCACAAGTTGTGGATTGTCCACTTGCCACGTCACCAGGCCATGTCACCTGGCCACATTACCTGCCACGTCACCTGGCCACGTCACCTGCCACAAGTTGTGGATTGTCCACTTGCCACATCACCTGCTATGTCACCTGGCCATGTCACCTGCCACGAGTTGTGGATTGTCCACTGGCCACGTCACCTGGCCACATCACCTAGCCACGTCACCTGGCCACAAGTTGTGGATTGTCCACTTGCCATGTCACCTGGCCACAAGTTGTGGATTGTCCACTGGCCACATCACCTGGCAATGTCATCTGGCCATCTAGTCTACAACCGCTTGAGTGTCCCCCTTGCTGATAATAACCTTCTTGATCCCCTTCAGTCTGGATTTCGTCCTCAACATTCCACAGAAACTGCTCTCCTAAAACTAACAAACAATATACCAACGGACAAAAATGAAGGGACACTATTCTGTTCTCTACCCCTCAACTCACTCCTTCATTCTCCTCACGTATCACTATTTTACTATCGGATATATCAGTTTGGATGTTTCACCACTTCCTCAAACTTAATCTATCCAAAACGTAACTTATCATTTTCCCTCCCCCACGTGCCTCTTCCCCTGATCTCTCTGTCAAAATTGATGGCACAACTATCAGCCACATGCCAATGTCCTAGGAGTAGTCCTGGACTCTGAATTGTCCTTTAAGCCTCACGTTCAATCACTGTCCAAATCTTGCCGTCTCAACCTCCGCAACATTTCCAAAATACCCCCTTTCTATCCAATGACACCACAAAACTCTTAATTCACTCCCTGGTCATCCCTCGCCTTGATTACTGCAACTCCCTCCTCATTGTCTTACCTCTGCATACTCTAACCCCCTTCAGTCCATCATGAATGCTGCTGCCAGACTCATCCACCTTACCAATCGCTCTGTCTCTGCTACTCCTCTCTGTCAATCCCTCCACTGGCTTCCGCTCACCCAACAAATTAAATTCAAACTACTAACAATTACCTACTGTAACGGAATGGCCCGTGACACCCAGAGACCTTTGAAGGATGTGGGGTACTCCTGTGCCAGCGTCACTAATGGCTATTGGGTCTAGGGTCATCCTATGCCCCTTTTGGGCATAGGATGGCTGAGAAATGATAATTCATGTTTTGCAGGATATCTTAGAATATTACAAGTTGTTCCTTATGAACAGGTCAATAGACTGTTGATATTCAATTGTCCATTGTGTGATGCTAATACTGTTTTGTGTCTATTGTACTGATTAAGTCTGTAAACGTCAGATGTCTAACTTTTAGGTGTTAATTGAGTCTGTCTCCTGAAAGACATTCCATTGTGGATGCTAATTGTGATGGTAGTAGAATGATATCCCCGTCAAACATTCCCTTCTTCCCATAAAGAAAATCGCCCAATATTCCACGAGGAGGAATATTCCTGCAATCGCCCAATAAGTCACACATGAGCCAAGCTTACTGCTGGAACAAGACACTTTAATGGCAGCATGCTGCTAGGTATATATGCAGTTTACAAGCTAAATCCTCAATCAAAGAACAATGAAATCTCCACCCCCTTTCCACACACAGTGTGGGGGCTCTCATACAGATTATAGGCAGACACTTTGGCGCCGACTCTGAAGACACATTTCTTTAGATAATGACATCAGTGAAGGTAATTACTAGTTGTAACAGAATACGTTATCTAGACAGCTTGGCCCCGCATATAGAAGAGGTAATTACCACAATGAAGCAATCAGAATAATTAACATGAGCCCCTTCTAATCACAGTAAACAGTAAACACAGGGCTTCTTCACACAACACACTAGACCAATTACCCTTTAACATACACAGCATTACTAGCAGGGAGAATTAACTGAAGCATATCCTTCACAATGGCCCCCCTTTTTCTCCCTGCTCCGGCAACCCGGTTGGACCTTTCCTGGTCCAGTAGGGTTGACGGGTTCAGAGCTTTTAGTCCGAGGTTAACTCCGTAACTGACCTCCCTTGGCAACAGCTTCCGACTCAGGTATGCCACCGGGTCGTCAGATCACACGCCGGTCAGTCCCCAAGTCTTTGTGCGATCTGCAGAGTCACCAGAAGTCAGTGTGAAGACGGCGAATGGGTCTGTGCGCCGCCGTCTAGGTGTCCCGCTATGGGAGGGGCAGGTTATGGCTCTGAAGTGACAATCACAGGAGATTCATAAAAAGAAAAATGTATATTTGTTGAAATGCTGTAGCACTGGTGCTCAGAGTCCGGGGGGGGGGGTTGGATCAGTGCCCCATAGGGTCAGCCACCCCCTGCTCCCTCCGCAGCCACCGGTTCTTCTCTTTGAGCTTCTCCAGCTCCATCTCCAGTTCATGGAGCTTGGGGGGGTCAGCCTGCTGTGACCTCAGGTGGTTGTTCTCCTCCATGCGGCTTATGCACTCCTCCAGCTCCATGTACTCACGGATCAGCTCCTGCTTGTTAATGTCCTACAGGCTCTCCACATGGTACTTCATCATCAGGAACTGGGTGGTGGTGTAAGGGGCCAACGGTGGGCCCTTGGCGAACATCTCGGCCCGCATCTGGGACGCCCGCTGCGACTCCCTCTCCTCCAGTCGCTTCTTCTCCTCCCAGGTCAGCTTGTTATACGGCTTCCAGGACCTCTTCTTCTTGGAGGGTAGCCGGCGGTGCCTCTTTCTGCCCAGCTCCCTCCAGGGCCCCTCCGGCTCATGGCTGTCGCCCACCCGGCTGTCTCTTAATCCCCGGGCGGTTTTTCCGTTACCCATGACCAGCTGACAATGGTGTTCCCTGTTGTCCGTAATAACAGATTGTACCATGAGGGCTTCGTAAGGGGTGCCCAATGGTTCTTCCTGACCCAGCTCCTGGGGATCCCAAGCCGAGTCTACACAATGGGCTGCTGCTGGTGGGCGGTACCCAGGTTGAGACCAATTTGACCTGGTGTTGTCGTTCATGGGGCAATTCTGCTTGAAGTGACCCAGCTGTTTGCACCGGAAGCAGCGTTGTTCGTTGTCCTCCTGGCGTGGATAGCGAGGGCTAGATGTCACCGGTCTGTTAGGAGGTTGGTATCTAGCGGCTAGTGGGTGTGAGGGCGCCGTTGGTCGTGGAGGTTGTACCCGTGGTGTGACCTGGTTTGTCTTGCGAGTATCCGCATATTCATCCGCCAACTTTGCGGCCTCTGGTAGAGTCATGGGCCTGCGATCTCTCACCCAGTCTTTGACATCCGTCTGGATGTGATTGTAAAATTGCTCCAGGAGCATTAGTTGCAAAATGTCCTCTGCGGTGGTGGCCTGGCTGCTGTTAACCCAGTTAGAGGCCGACAGGGATAACTGGCATGCCCATTCCGCGTAAGAGTCTTTCGTGGTTTTGCGTGAGTCCCTGAACTTCTGTCGGTGGGACTCTGGGGTTACTGCATAACGAGCCAGGAGCACTTCTTTAACCCGGGCGTAGCTATGGATATCCTGATCTGGCACGGTCTGGAAAGCATCCGAAGCTTTGCCTGACAGCTTGCCTGACAATATTGAAACCCACTCTCCTCTAGCTATTCGGTGTAGGTTACATTGTCGCTCAAAATCTGCCAGGTAGTTATCAATTTCACAGTCCTTTTCATCAAAAGCTTTAAAAGCGCTAAATGCTTCCTTGTGTCTGCTGGGCTGTACTCACTGTTTGGAGAATGTGCGGCTGCTTGTTGGACTGCTGCCAGTTTTAACTGTAGCTCTGCGTTTACTAACAGGTCCATCACTTTCAGCACCACATCCGCCGTTGGGTTCGGACCGAACCATGGTAGCTTCTCTCTCATTACTTTGTTGGCTGGCGATTACTCCTCCTGAATCACTGGTGTCTCCATCTCTTGTACTGCTGGCGTTGCTGCAACCAAGTTCTCCTGGTCTAGCTCCATTAATTCTGCTATGATGACCCGCTTGGTTTTGTTGCTAGCAATCCTTCCACGAACTTCCAGTAGTTCTTCCAGTGTCTGCTTGGAATCTGGGTGTAAAGGAGAGTAGAAGGGAAAATCCCGCTGCTGCCAACCGGTTGTGACGGTAGTAGAATGATATCCCCGTCAAACATTCCCTTCTTCCCATAAAGAAAATCACCCAATATTCCACGAGGAGGAATATTCCTGGAATCGCCCAATAAGCCACACATGAGCCAAGCTTACTGCTGGAACAAGACACTTTAATGGCAGCATGCTGCTAGATATATATGCAGTTTACAAGCTAAATCCTCAATCAAAGAACAATGAAATCTCCACCCCCTTTCCACACACAGTGGGGGCTCTCATACAGATTATAGGCAGACACTTCGGCGCTGACTCTGAAGACACATTTCTTTAGATAATGACATCAGTGAAGGTAATTACTAGTTGTAACAGAATACGTTATCTAGACAGCTTGGCCCCGCATATAGAAGAGGTAATTACCACAATGAAGCAATCAGAATAATTAACATGAGCCCCTTCTAATCACAGTAAACAGTAAACACAGGGCTTCTTCACACAACACACTAGATCAATTACCCTTTAACATACACAGCATTACTAGCAGGGAGAATTAACTGAAGCATATCCTTCACACTAATGACACTGTTCTGTGTGAAAAGCCTATTGATTAGATGTGGAATGTGACTTGTTAACTGTAGTAATTACCTCCTCTAAATGCGGAGATAGAATGTCTGTCTGGTTGTGGATTGGAGAGTTTTCTTTGTTCCTTTTGATTACTGTAACATATTTGTACTGTATATAAGAAAGTTAAGGTACCATTAAAGATTCATTCATTCATTTTAAAACCAGAAACAGAGCGTGTGTCTCGTCTTACTGGGGAATAGAATGGGTCATGTCTGCTGGATTGTCGGATAAGCTGTCGTGGGGCGATGGAATGGAATATCGTAAACGGTGTTAACCCCTGACCGTTACACCTGAAAAGCCATCCACAACTCTACCCACAGCTACATCAATGACCCAGTATCTAAATACCAACCTAATCGTTCTCTTTGTTCTTCTCAAGACCTCTTACTCTCTAGCTCTCTCATCACCTGCTCCCATGCTCGTCTCCAGGGATTTTTCAGTGCCTCTCCAAGCCTATGGAACTCCTTACCCCAATCTGTCAGTCTATCTCCTTCTCTATTAGCTTTTAGAGCAGTGATATGCAATTAGCGGACCTCCAGCTGTTGCAAAACTACAAGTCCCATCATGCCTCTGCCCCTGGGTGTCATGCTTGTGGCTGTCAGAGTCTTGCTATGCCTCATGGGACTTGTAGTTCTGCAACAGCTGGAGGTCCGCTAATTGCATATCCCTGTTTTAGAGGATTCCTGAAAACCCTCCTCTTCAGAGAAGCCTATCCTTCCCACACCTAACAACTGTATTTTCATTTGAGTTCATCTGATCATCCCCCACAGCTAACTACTATTTGTTCCACTTGACCCTCCCTTCTAGATTGTAAGCTCTAACGAGCAGGGCCCTCTGATCCCTCTTGTATTTAATTGTATTGTGACTGTACTGTCTTCCCTGATGTAAAGCGCTGCACAAACTGTTGGCTTTATTTAAATCCTGTATAATAATAATAATAATAGTGAAATACAATAACCACCTAAACCCTGATCGTTCCCTTCTTTTCTTATACCTGCATTGATAGTGGTCATTTGTGGTGCTGGGTACATTGTCAGACTCCATGGGATGCTTCTCTGCCCTTACCTCCCTTCCAATCTCCACCCTTTGGGATACCTGTCCCCCCTACACATCTTCTCTTTTTCTTCTTCCTTCCCCTATTCCTCTTTTGTAGCACCTCTTATGGCAACCTAATCTCACATGCACAGCTGCTGTGATGCTGCGTACACACAATCATTTTTCGGCATGTAGAAAAAACGTTGTTTTTTCCAACTTCATCATTAAAACGACGTTGCCTACACACGGTCGTTTTAAAAAAATGCTCTAGCAAAGCGCAGTGACATACAACACGTACGACGGCACTATAAAGGGGAAGTTCCATGCAGATGACGCCGCTCTTGGGGCTGCTTTAGCTGATTTCCTGTTGGTAAAAGACAATTTGCGCTTTTCTGTCTCTTACAGCGTGATGAATGTGCTTACTCCATTACGAATGGTAGTTGTACCAGAATGAGCGCTCCCGTCTCATAACTTGCTTCTGAGCATGCGTGGGTTTTTAACGTCATTTTAGCCCACACACGATCATTTTTTACAACCCGAAAAACGTCATTGTTTAAAACGTCGTTAAAAAATGCAGCATGTTCGAAAAAAAATTGTGTCGTTTTTCAGAACCCGAAAAATGATGTGAAGCCCACACGATCATTTTAAATTACATTTTTTTAAAACGTCATTTTTTTCATGCCAAAAAATGATCGTGTGTGCGCGGCATTAGAAATGACGGGGCTCTGTACAGCCTACCTGGCAGTCCTCCCCTCCCAAATATATCAAAACAATATTCTCACTAAAAATACACTAAAATTATTATTAGCGGACACACACATAACAGAGAGCCTGTGTGAATTGTTCTTTTTTTATTGTTTTTTTACATTAAATTTTTTTATAATTTTTAAAAAAGTTGACATTTTTTTAATTATTTTATATTACAATTTCTAAAAATTATTTATTACAATGTTTAAAAAAATATATATTTTTTTACAATTCTTTTTTTACAGGATAGTGAAGCCTGGCAGTGCCACAGGGGGGGGGGAAGCGCAGTGACAGTGGGCACATTGGGGAGGGGGGGTCAGAAGCAGGGAGAACAGGGAGGGGGGTCAGAAGCAGAAAGAACAGAGAGGGAGTTTGGTGCGGGGGGGAGCAAATACAGGAACAATGCCCTGTGTCTCTCTCTGCAGGAACTGATAGCCGGCGGGAGGGAGAGAAACCGGCTTTCAGCTGCTGCAGAGCGCCACACTGGGCATTTTTCTGTTACTGCCTCTCTGCTGTTTGGGCCCTCTTGTGTGCCTGGGCCCCCTACAGGAGGACTGGTGGTCCCCCCCTATCAGCGGCCCTGCTCACAGGCAACCTTCCCCCCCTATTTTAATGCCACACCACTTCCAACATTATTTAAGAGAGATTCCCACAGTAATTTGTTTCTAGTGTCCCGCTTATCTTTTATAAGACTGGAAAATTCATGGAGAAGTACTACTCTTCTGACTTTATTATGTTCTTTATTCTGCAAAATGTTATGTTCCTTCAAATTTGCTTAATACATCCATATGTTTGCAATTTATGAAGTAAAAAGCTGTATACTTGTTTCTATTTCAAAAATGCAAAATGAAAAAAGGCATATTGTAAACTGCATATACTCAAAACCACCCACAATAAAATAAAGAAACTGTGAACCAACTCAAAAATTGCACTATAGCAATATAAAAAATACAAATATATAAATACAAAATTAATACTTTTTAATTAATGTATACATAAAGTACCAGAGACAGGGGACGGGATTCAGAGAGATTGTCGTATCTTTAGTGCGGCGAAGCGCATCTGATATGCGCTACGCCGACGTAACCTAGAGTGGCTCGTACTGTATTCAGAAAGGACTTGCTCCCTTTCTTACGCCGGCGTAATGTAAATGGGCCAGTGCATTGCCATTAAATGTGATTTGCCATGAAATGTGATGGTCCGCCTCCATCACATCCCATTGGCTCACTCATGTCACGTGACATATAGAAACGTCATCAGTCTCAGCTAGGCTATCATAGGTGAAGCTGCACGGAGCTGGTATATACTGTTAGGAAGGAGAAGCCAGTGTGATATGCACAGCTCTGTGAGGAGCAGCCTGTGTGCAGTGAGTGCATTGCTGGTGTAACAATGTATAGAAACAATGATCTCACACACATCTATAGGCTGCTCTCAGGCTGTGTGGCCAGCAGCACACACACACACACACCATGGGCAGCCTGTATAATGGAGCAGCCTCCCATCTGCCTGCCTCCCTCTCCTCTCTCTTAGCCCTTTGAAGAGCTGCACGGGGACTGACCTCCCTGGGTGCGCGAGTAAGCTAAATTTACTACTACAGCTCCGTGCAGCTTCAGCACTCACTGCACACAGGCTGCTCCTCACAGAGCTGTGCATATCACACTGGCTTCTCCTTCCTAACAGTATATACCAGCTCCGTGCAGCTTCACCTATCACAGAGAGAGGAGATCCTCTCCCTATGATAGCCTAGCTGAGACTGATGACGTGTCTATATGTCACATGACATGAGTGAGCCAATGGGATGTGATGGAGGCGGACCATCACATTTCATGGCAAATCACATTTCATGGCAATGCACCGGCGTAAGCCCGCGTAATTCAAAGTAGCAAGGCGGTGGGCGTGTTGTATTATAATGAATCGTGACCCCATGTAAATGCATGGCCGATCGAACGGCGCATGCTCGCGCATGCTCAGAATCACGTCGCAAATACTCCCTAAGATACGTCGACTCAATGCTTTGTCGACGTGAACGTAAACTACACCCAGCCCCATTCACGTACGACTTACGCAAACAACGTAAAATACGACGCTGTTCCGACGTTTCCGACGTCCATACCTTAACATGACTTACCCCTGCTTTATGAGGGGTAAACTTACGCCGGACGTACGCCTTACGTAAACGGCGTAGCTAAATCCGACGGGCGCAAGTATGTTTGTGAATCAGCGTATCTAGGTCATTTGCAAATTTGACGCGTAAATCTACGGAAGCGCCCCTAGCGGCCAGCGTAAATATGCACCCAAGATACGACCGCGTAGGAGACTTACGTCGGTCGTATCTTGGCCAAATTCAGGCGTATCTGGTTTCCAGAATACGCTTAAAGATACGACGGCGCACATTTGGACTTACGACGGCGTATCTGGAGATACGCCGTCGTAAGTCCTTTCTGAATCCTGGCCAGGGTCTTGTCTTTTATGTACAGTTTTGTTCCTGTAATTGTTAGATTTATTTTTCAGATTACCAATTAAATGTTTTTTTTTTGGTATTTATGTACTGTACTCCAAGAGCTCCTTCATTTCTATACCTCTATAATCAAACAAAATGCATAGTAGCTCAATTAGAGGGACTGTCACACTTTTTGAATCAAATCCCTCTGTCTTTCATCTTCAATGAAATATCAGCCTTCTTGCTCTGGTATAACAATCTACATCAGCCTTTCTCAACCTTGAGGAGCCATTGAAATTAATTTCAATAACTTTTCTGATTTAAAGGGGTTGTAAAGGTTTGTTTTTTATTTTCTAAATAGGTTCCTTTAAGTGCATTGTTAGTTCACTTACCTTTTCCTTTGATTTCCCTTCTAAGGCCCGGATTCACGTAGAAGCGTGCATCTTTGTGCGGGCGTAACGTATCCTATTTACGTTACGCCTCCGCAACTTTGACAGGCAAGTGCAGTATTCTCAAACCAAAGTTGCGGCGGCGTAGCGTAAATAGGCCGGCGTAAGCCCGCCTAATTCAAATGTGGAAGATGTGGGGGTGTGTTATGGAAATTTAATGTGACCCCACTTAAATGACGCTTTTTACGAAGGGCGCATGCGCCGTCCGTGTAAGTATCCCAGTGCGCATGCTCCAAATTAACCCACAAGAAGACAATGCTTTTGATGTGAACGTAAATGACGCCCTGCCCTATTCGCAAACGACGTAAAACGTGAAAAATTTGACGCTGTTCCGACGTCCATACTTAACATTGGTACGCCTCATCTACGCCTCATATAGCAGGGGCAACTTTACGCCGGGAAAAGCCTTACGTAAACGGCGTATCTGGACTGCGACGGCCGGGCGTACGTTCGTGAATCGGCGTATCTAGCTGATTTACATATTTCTAGGCGTAAATCAGCGTACACGCCCCTAGCGGCCAGCGTAAATATGCAGTTAAGATACGACGGCGTAGGAGACTTACGCTGGTCGTATCTTACACAAATTCTGGCATATCTGATTCTTTGAATCAGGCTCCAAGATACGACGGCTCAGACTCAGAGATACGACGGTGTATCTGGAGATACGCCACCGTATCTCCTACGAGAATCTGGGCCTAAATGTTTTATTTCTTTGTTTTTTTTTGCCTGAATTTCTCACTTCCTGTTCCTCCTCAGTAAGCTGTTCTGGCTCACTAACCCACAGCCAGAATGGCTCGGATGATGGGGGCAAGCTTACTGAGGAGAAACAGGAAGTGAGAAATTAAAAAAAAAAAAAAAAAAACATTTCAAAGGGAAATTGAAGGAAAAGGTAAGTGAACCAACAATACACTAGCTTAAAGGAACCTATTTAGAAAATAAAAAACCTTATACAATAAATAAAGAACCTTTACAACCCCTTTAACTTTCTGCAACTAGCTGGCAAGTTACACAATACTGGGTCAAACAGGTCAAAAAGAGCCTCTTAAAATATAACAGTTGTGCTATGGTTTTGCCATAGAAGCCTATAATCCAAGCTCTGGATTTTCATACCTTCAAACCTTCAGGAGGGAAATCTTTTGGAATAGCCTGCCAGGGTTGTTTATATTGTGCTAATCTTTTCATCCTCCCCCATAATCATTACATTGGTTATTATAAATACTAATGCAAAGAAGTCAAAGTAACCCAAAAAGTTTGAAACCTATCTCTAGGAAATTGACAAAATTCCCCCTACAGTTATACTGGCCCCTGAATTACAAGGGTAAATGCCCTTTTAGGTTTAGGGGGGCAAAAAAGCAGTTATGCTTACCTTATCCCTGCCCCCTCAGCAGATGCTCCTTCTACTCCAGCTTATGGACTGTCCCTCAGCGTCCTCACAATCAATATAGGGCTACAAGCCTTACACTTTACTTGATGCCATCAGAAGACCGCAACAACTGGAGCATAGGGGGAAAAGTCCATATGGCCAGTTTAGCAGCATAGAAAGAGCCTGTAGGAGCAGATGATTGGATTTATTTATATAATAGAAAAAAAAAAAAAAACTGTAGCGATCTAATACCACCAAAAGAAAGCTCTATTTGAGTTTTTTTTTTTATACATTTTGTTTGGGTACAGCGTTGCAGTGCTAATTAGCAAAAAATGGCCTGGTCATGATATATATATACACACACATACATATATATATATATATATATATATATATATATATATATATATACACACACATACATATATATATATATATATATATATATATATATATATATATATATATTAACCATTTCAGCTTAGGAAGATTTTACACAAATAGAGCTTTCTTTTGTTTTTTTTATTTTCTATTATATAAATAAAACATATCCAATAAAAAAAAACGAGGGTGAAGCTGCTACCGCTATGGCTTCTCCTTAACCCTCCAGTGGTAAAGATGATGCTGACCCACCTCCCCGCCCGAACTGAACTGGAACACTCGCCCTCAGCTTATTTCCATTCACCAAATGCAAGTGGAAATTTTGAGGGCTGTATATACACTGGCACATTGATCTCCCCCCTGGCACAGTGAAAGGAGTGCAGAAGCACTTCTCTTATGGCAGAGCTGGTCTTTCTCATATCCCTGTTGGCACACAGATAATGCTAATGCGCCAGAGGCGAATCTAGTGAAAATGGCGCCTATGGCAAGCACTGAAACTGCGGCCTTGTCAAAACATTTGAAACCCATCTTTCAGATAACCATGCACACGTTGGAGACAGAGAGGGACATTGGGGACCACTGGCGGCTGGTGCTGAACATTTTTTTGGGGGGGGGGGGGCGCAAACAAACTGAAAAGAAAAACATAAATTGCCGCCACTGTGCCCATCAATTGCCGCCACTGTGCCCATCATTTGCAGCCACTGTGCCCATCAATTGCTGCCACTGTGCCCATCATTTGCAGCCAATGTGCCATCAATTGCCACCACTGTGACCCTCAAACGCAGCCACTGTGACCATCAAACGCAGCCACTGTGACCATCAAACGCAGCCACTGTGACCATCAAACGCAGCCACTGTGACCATCAAACGCAGCTAATGTACCCATCAATAGCCCTTCTCATTAAACAGTACACATTCAGTGAAAGTTAATGCACTGCAAAGTTTACTGAATGTGGACTGTTTAATGAGCTTGTTGCACAAATCACTTTATTAATGATATCTATGGCTATGCATATTTATAAATTATTTAATCTATATTGAGCACTATATCATGTCCCATTCCCCGCTCTGGGGATAAGATAATGCCACGCAGAGAAGGTAGGCAAAGCATTAGGCTCTGCCTCCACCACTGTTAGGCTACCCTACGTGGATCCGGTCTGGCCAGTCATCGGCCGTCTTGGTTGCCCCTGTCACTCCCCTCCCCAGGCAGAAATATTAGCAATTGCTGTGCTGGTGCCATGCTTCAGCAGGGCGGGCGCGGCGTCGGGAGCTACATTAGTGCGGGAGGCGGCCGCAGGAGGACAGGTGTTTTTTTTTTTTTAATGCAGGGGGCTGGCTTTTTGCCGCCCCCCTCCCCATGTCGCCCATGGCACTTGCCATGGCTGCCATACCCTAGATACGCCACTGTAATGCGCACAGAGTGATAAGGGTGTGCCAGGCACCTCCAACACACCCCATGCGGACGCCTATGTGCTTGATTCAAATCCTACAAAATCCCTGATATTGTGCAAGTGTAAGGCCCCGTACACACGACAGAGGAACTCGACGTGCTTGGCACGTCGAGTTCCTCGTCGAGTTTTGGGATGAAGCCGCCGAGGAGCTCGGCGGGCCGCCTTCTCCCATAGAACAACGAGAAAATAGAGAACATGTCCCTCTATTTTCTCGTCGAGTTCCTCGGCGGCTCCATCGAGCCAAAACTGTACAGACGACAGAGTTTCTCGGCAGAATCCGGGTTTTGACCGAGTTTCTCTGTGAATTCTGCCGAGAAACTCTGTCGTGTGTACGAGGCCTAAGAATTGATGCTGGTTTAAAGCCGAAGGGTAGTCACATCAGATATTCATTTGATTTTTCTTCTGTTTGCTCACTTTGCATTTCGTAAATGTATAAACTATGTTTTCTACCAAAGCCCTAGCCCAGGCATGCCCAAAGTCAGGCCCGGGGGCCAAATGCGGCCCCCCTGTTGATTTAATATGGCCCCCCTGGGGATTTGGATGTATATATTGTTTGTGGCCCCCAGGGCCACAAAAGATATATACTGTATTTATTGGCGCTGCCTTGGAGGGGACAGGGAGGGGGCAGGACGAGCGCCATCAGATTACATGAAGAGAATCTCCTGTTTACTCAGCAGCGTCTCTATTGTAAGTCCCGTCTCCTGGGATGCCATTGGACGACTGTTCTGTCTATTAAAGAGGCCACAGGATAAACAAGGCATTCTCCTGTTTGTAATCTGTTGGCACTCGTCCCGCCCCCTCCCTCTGCCCTCCGAGGCTGCAGATCGGCATCGTTCAGGCTGCACTGATGGCACATGTGAGGCTGCATTGGTTGCAATGGTAAGGCTGCATTGGTTGCAATGGTAAGGCTGCATTCATGGCAATTGTAAGGCTGCATTCCTGGCAATGGTAAGCTTGTGAGTGTTATACGCCGATAAATACGGTATATCCAAATAACACGCCCAAGCTCATCCTTAGTCCTAAGCAGCGCTCTGGGATTCGTTGGGGCCACAAATAAAATATATACAGTAGATCCAAATAACACGCCCGAGCTCATCTCTTCACCACACACAGCCACAAAGGCAAGAGAATTATTGTTGGGCCGTGTATTAGTGCTCAGACGAACACACTTAGGCAGAATTTTAATGGTTCAAAGAATGTCAGGCAAAATATTCGGCCCTTCACGCATGTTCACTTAATCAAATCTGGCCCTCTTTGAATAAAGTTTGGACACCCCTGCCCTAGCCTCAATCTGTCCAAGGGTTACGTTAGTAAACAAAACAAAGGTTCAATACTGTGCAAATGTTTTAGGCAGGTGTAAAGAAATGCTATGAAGTAAAGTATGCTTTCAAATTTCACACTCACTGGCCACTTTATTAGGTACACCTGTTCAGTTGCTTGGTAACAAAAACTGCTAATCAGCCAATCACATGGCAGCAATTCAATGCATTAATGCATCTAAATATGGTGAAGACGACTTGCTGAAGTTCAAACTGAGCTATAGAATGGGGAAGAAAGGATATTTAGAAAGGGTATTTAATCACTTGTCATCCACACGCCGTCAAAAGACGGCAGGAGGAAGACCCTGTTGTTCTGGGCGGACGTCATATGACGTTGCGCCTTTACAAGCCACTAGGGGGCGAGCGCGCCGCGTCACTGGGGACCCAATGCGCGTGTCCAGTAACTGAGCAGGGCCGTGGATCTGTGTGTGTAAACACACAGATCCACATCCTGTCAGGATGCCTAGCACACCCTTATCACCCTGTGCGCATTACAGTGGCGTATCTAGGGTATGGCAGCCATGGCAAGTGCCATGGGCGACATGGGGAGGGGGGCGGCAAAAAGCCAGCCCCCTGCATTAAAAAAAAAAAAACACCTGTCCTCCTGCGGCCGCCTCCCGCACTAATGTAGCTCCCGATGCCGCGCCCACCCTGCTGAAGCATGGCACCAGCACAGCAATTGCTAATATTTCTCCTTCTGCCTGGGGAGGGGAGTGACAGGGGCAACCAAGACGGCCAATGACTGGCCAGACCGGATCCACGTAGGGTAGTCTAACAGTGGTGGAGGCGGAGCCTAATGCTTCGCCTACCCTTCTCTGCGTGGCATTATCTTATCCCCAGAGCGGGGAATGGGACATGATATAGTGCTCAATATAGATTAAATAATTTATAAATATGCATAGCCATAGATATCATTAATAAAGTGATTTGTGCAACAAGCTCATTAAACAGTCCACAACAGGTCATGTTTTCAGGTTTTCCCTCAGATGAAATGGCTGTGGTAATTACTAGGGCAGTGAAACTGATCAAATCACCTGTGAAAAATAATGGAAAGCCTGAAAACATGACCTGTTGGGGCGCCTTGAGGACTGGAGTTGAGAAACACTGGGTTAAGGTGACATACAATGACTGGTTACGGTACCATAAAATTACTGGTTAAGGTGCAGAACAATCACTGGTTACGGTGCCATAAAATGACTGGTTAAGGTGCCATAAAATGACTGGTTATGGTACCATACAATGACTGGTTAATGTGCCATACAATGACTGGTTAAGGTGCCATAAAATGACTGGTTAAGGTGCCATACAATGACTGGTTAAGGTGCCATAAAATGACTGGTTAAGGTGCCATACAATGACTGGTTAAGGTGCCATAAAATGACTGGTTAACCACTTAAGACCCGGACCTTTATGCAGGTAAAGGACATGGCTAGTTTTTGTGATTCGCCACTGTGACGCTTTAACTGACAATTGCGCGGTCGTGCGATGTGGCTCCCAAACAAAATTGGCGTCCTTTTTTTCCCACAAATAGAGCTTTCTTTTGGTGGTATTTGATCACCTCTGCGGTTTTTATTTTTTGCGCTATAAACAAAAATAGAGCGACAATTTTGAAAAAAAATCAATATTTTTTACTCATTGCTATAATAAATATCCCCCAAAAAGATATAAAAAACATTTTTTTTTCTCAGTTTAGGAAGATACGTATTCTTATTTAGCGCAGCTTTTTTTGCATTTAGTATTGTTCTACCTATTTTTGGTAAAAAAAATCGCAATAAGCGTTTATCGATTGGTTTGCGCAAAATTTATAGCGTTTACAAAATAGGAGATAGTTTTATTGCATTTTTATTAATATTTTTTTTTTTACTACTAATGGCGGCGATCAGCGATTTTTTTCATGACCACGACATTATGATGGACACATCGGACAATTTTGACACATTTTTGCAACCATTGTCATTTTCACAGCAAAAAATGCTATAAAAATGCATTGTTTACTGTGAAAATGACAATTGCAGTTTGGGAGTTAATCACTAGGGGGCGCTGAAGGGGTTAAGTGTGACCTCATATGTGTTTCTAACTGTAGGGGGGGCGGGGCTGGACGCGTGATGTCATTGATCGTGTTTCCCTATAACAGGGAACACACGATCAATGACAGCGCCACAGTGAAGAACGGGGAAGCTGTGTTTACACACAGCTCTCCTCGTTCTTCAGCTCCGGGGGACCGATCGAGGGACACCAGCGGTGATCGGGTCCGCGGGTCCCACGGCCACGGAGCTTCGGATCGGTCGTGTGCACGCGCCGGCGGCACGTGCGACCCCACGGCTGGGCTTAAAGGGCAACGTACAGGTACGTGGATGTGCCCAGCCATGCCATTCTGCCGACGTATATCAGCGTGAAGGGGTCCTTAAAGCAGGGGTTCACCCAAAAAAAAAATTTAACATTACATTCAGCCGAGTTGTCAGAATGACAATCGTCTCTTTTTTTTTATTTTATCGCCGTACATACCGTATTTTCACCGCCGCTTCCGGGTATGTCTTCTGCAGGACTGGGCGTTCCTAATTGATTGACATCCTTCCGACCGGCGCATACAGCGCGTCACGAGTTGCCGAAAGAAGCCGGACTGCGAGTCGGCTCTATACGTCGCCTGCGCACCGA
This sequence comes from Rana temporaria, assembly GCF_905171775.1. NCBI lineage: Eukaryota > Metazoa > Chordata > Amphibia > Anura > Ranidae > Rana > Rana temporaria. The sequence continues at coordinate 203,810,528 of NC_053489.1, forward strand.
CGTTCGGCTTCTTTCGGCAACTCGTGACGCGCAGTATGCGCCGGTCGGAAGGATGTCAATCAATTAGGAACGCCCAGTCCCGCAGACGACATACCCGGAAGCGGCGGTGAAAATACGGTATGTACGGCGATAAAATAAAAAAAAACAGCCGATTGTCATTCTGACAACTCGGCTGAATGTAATGTTAAACAATTTTTTTGTTGGGTTAACCCCCGCTTTAAGTGGTTAAGGTGCCATGAAGTGACTGCTTAAAGCAGTTCTGAAGGCAAATGGGGTCCAACCCGGTACTAGCAAGGTGTACATAACAAAGTGGCCGGGGTGTGTATATAGTACAATTTTTTTTATATGTTTATGTTTTTTTTTATGTTCTACTCGATTAGCCCCAACAGAACAGCATGTCACCAGCTATGCTCCTCTCAGCACACTCGTACTGTGGCGCGACAACTAAGCTCCACCTCGCCGGTGTGTCAGGCGCGCCAAGGACAGCCCCGTTGCCGTGAGACGGAGGGGTCCTGTCAGGCCGGAGCGGAAGTGTCGCAGCAGGCCGTGCATTGGTCCCGGGTGGATCGTACATAAGGCGGAGGAGGTAGGGCGGGTCTGAGTTTTGGAACCGGTACAAGTGTGAGGGAGGTTGTGCCTGTAAGGAAGGGCGGAGAGCTGTTGGAGCGAGCGCTGAGAATTGTGTGAGACCAGGCCAGGGAGGACAGAACAGTGCTGAGGAGTCCAGCTAAGGCATTGTACACCCCACAGAGCTAGACGAGCTAGGGTCATAAGAGGACGGTGAAGCCGCTGAAGGGAGCAGTGTGTCAAGAAGGGAGCAGGAAGCCAACTTGAGTCCCATTGTCCTATCAGCGGTTTAGGGGGAGGCGGCGGGAAAGGCAGGGGACGCGGCCTGTAGAAGGAGTGACGTCTAGACAGACTAGAGAAGTCCCGGAGAGTTCGGATAAAGAGAGGAATGGAGCCTATTTATGACATGCTGTTTGGTTGGGACCCCACTGTGGGCTACTCGGCCGTGTTGGCCTGTGTATTTGTGGCGGTGGGCGGGTGGCTGCTCCGTCTGGCTGAGAAGAGATTCTGGAAACAGAAGTGTTCCAATCCTCCACACTACAACCCGCAGCCTGGCTGGGAGGTGCGGCTAGGTGAGCAGATGTTTCGCTGCTACTTTCTAAAGTCCTAAGACTCATCCAGTAATGGCTTCTATACAGTGTCCTCTGCATGTCTACTGAGAAGGAAACCCCTTTACACTACCAAGACATCATTAAACTCCTAATACCCCCCCCCCCAAAAAAAAAAAGATAATGCAGCTTACAGTTTCCGAAATGCGGTGGCTGCATTTGTTTTCTTTAGGGCCAGTTCACACCATATGCAGTCAAAAATACATGGAAAGTAGGTTATATGGTTTCCAATGGTATAGTTCACACCAGTGCATTCCAGATCCAGGGGGAAAAAAAGTAGAACGTGCTGTATTTTTTTTTTCCCTGGACTGTACTGGAATGCACCAAAAGCACGCTGGAACACACATATCCTTATATAGGCCCCTTTCACAATGGGGCGGGAGGTGCGGTGGTGGTAAAGTGCCGCTGTTTCAGGTCGGTTTGCAGGCGCAAAGCGTAAAGAGGGACCTAAGACTCCATGCACACTGGGCTTAAAAAAAAACATGCTCTCTTGAGAGTAAAAAATGCTCATACAGAGCATTTTTTTGTACAAAGTCTACATGAGTTTAAGGCCCCATTCACACGAGGCGGACTCCGTCCGCAGAGCCAACGGATGATAAGCTCCTCTCTGCTCACTGAGCGGGGAGGGGCTTGTCGGGCACTGCTGTCTCCTATGGAGCGATCAGATGAAAATGGACAGCATGTCCGTTTTCATCAGATCTTATCCGATCCGCATGGACGGATGGGGACGTGCCCCCCCATACGTCTGTTTTTAGCGGATCGAATAGGGTCAGATGTCAGCGGTCAAGTCTCCGCTGACATCCAACGCTCCATAGGGATGCATGGAGCGGCCGTTCAAGTTCGCTGTCAAAACTGACAGGCGGACCCGAACGGTCCGTCGTGTGAATGAGACCTAAGAGAGTTAAGTCTTCTTTTTTTTTTTTTTTTTTTCTGCCAGTAAGCTCCAATCAGAAACGCGACCCAGAAGTTATTTTTTTTTCTGCCTCTAAACGTTAAGCTCAAAATATGCCTTTATAATGTCGTAATGTACATAGGATAACATTTAGCTGCCTCTACAGGCAGAACAAAAAACTCCTGTAGAAGCAACAGTTTTTAAGCCAGTGTGCATGGAGTCTTAAGGTTATGAAAAAAGAGGAGGAGGAAGAGGGGGAGGGAGAGAGAACTCAATTGCATCAACAGCTCACTGGAACCCATCAAAAACACGCATGTGGTACGCATCCGGACTGTGCTTCTATGGTGTGAACTGGCCATTGGACCCCTTTCACACTGACACCGTTCCCCATTGGCGGTAAAGTGCCTCTAGTTTTAGGTGCACTTTTAACACCCCTAGCGGTTGAAGAAAGGGTTAAAAGTGCTGCTGCTGAAGCGCTTTGGAAATGGTGCCCATTAATTTCAATGAGCAGGGGCGCTGTATACACCACTTCTAAACCACTCCAAAGATCCTGCTTGCAGGACTTTTTCTAACACTCTGCAATCGCCCCGCTTGGGGTTGTAGGGGAGGCATTTTTCAAGCGCTATTTAGCCCTTTAGAGCCTGAAAAGCGCCTCAGTGTAAAAAGGGATCTAAGGGTAGTTTCCATTTATTTTTCATCTGGTGATCGGTACAGTCTAAGGCCAGCCATAGATGGTTCATATCTCAGCCGGTGCAGCAGGCGCCGGCTGGGATTTGAACCGTTTATGGTACGCCTGAATGTACCAAGTTGATCGATTATCCAGCCTGCCAGATCTTGCATGCGATTAGCGGTTGCTATGGCTGGTAGCAAAAATCGCTCTTCTCCCAGCCTCCCCTGCCAGGAGGATATGATGACTTGGCAGGAGGGATTCCCCTGTCAACACTGTCTGTGTTAATGGGAGGGAATCAAGGGAATTTTCTTTCCTGCAACCCATGGTTGCAGAAAATAAATTCTCACTGTGTATGGTTTTCTTTAGGCTGGCTCCTGTCTAGAGCAGTATAGAGAACAAGGCTCTTGTGCACAACGTTGGCTCGAGAGAGACCTCAGTTAAGTATTTGGTGGACTGTTGGAAATTGTTTACCTTCATGCATAGAATGCATGACGGTAAAAAAAAAAACCTTCAGCCTTTAGAACCGCTTTAAGCATGGGTTACACCAATGCGTTTTGCAGAAACGCACTACAGTCCATTTAAAGCGTTGTTCTTACTAAAATAATAAAATATGTTTAAAGTCAGCAGCTACAAATACTGCAGCTGCTGACTTTTAATAATCGGACACTTACCTGTCCCAGGGTCCAGTGATGCGGGCGAGCGAAGCCCTGCTCATCTCCGCCGGCATTGACACTGGGTGCCCGGCTTTGGTTTCACAGCTGGGCACACACTGCACACTGTGACTGGCCGAGCAATCATCTGGGACATGTGACGTGTCCCAGATGATTGCCGAGAGGGAGGGGGGAGCGGTAAACTTCCTTGCGGTGCCCAGGGAGGAAGTGGGAGCTGAAACCCTCTAAAAAGAGGGTTTTTGGCTCCCCCCCCTCCAAAAAAAAAGACGACATGCCAAATGCCATTTTTGGGTGGAACTCCAATTTAACATGGTTTCCTGTGGATGGGTGTGTTTTTAAAAAAGGGTCAAGGACTTTTTTTTTTTCCCCCACAGATGTTTGAGATTTTGGTTCCATAGACTTCAATGTAAACACATCAAAAAAGCAAGCACCACATTTCTGCTGGTTTCTCCTGCAAGACAAGGAACCTCTCAAAAGAGCCAAACGTGTCAAAATGCATGTGAAAAAAAAAAAAAAACACAAATTGCACCCAGAAAACACATCTGCAACCTGCATAGGTGTCAACTAGGCCTTAGATGGGATTGATCCATTAAGAGCTCATTCAAATGTGAAGCCTGTCCTCCATGCAGAAGCACGTGCAGGCAGCTCATAGTGGATGCACACAAAGGGCCAGCGCAGACATAATCGCATGTCAAAGTTTGACTTGTGGGTTCACTGATCTGAACGCAGAGCCTCTGTGTTGGAATCCATGCATCGGCTCCTGCCCGCATTCAAACTTTTAAAGTGGTTGTAAAGGTTTTTTGCCTTTTTTGTTGAGCCCACTGGGTTGAATAAAGAAAGCTTAACGTGTACGTAGTTAGGATTTGTTCACACGTGTGTATTGATTAGGAAGAGCAAGGCAATGCTCATTAACACACCCACTGCGTTTTATGATGTATATAATGTGTTTATGAAAACGTTTCAAGTATGCTTAATAAGTTCCCAGGGAAGTGTTGCATTTCTAATTAGAAATGCTTAAAGGGTTACTATAGGAAAACATTTTTTTTCTTTAAACATGTTGGGGCAGATCCACGTACATTTAGATAGGCGCAGCGTATCAGATACGCTACGCCGCGTAACTTACTTTTGAATTCTTTGAATCCACAAAGAATTTGTGCCGTAAGTTACGGCGGCGCAGTGTATCTCTCGGCGCGTAATTCAAATCGGCGGGTAGGGGGCGTGATTCATTTAAATGAAGCGCGTCCCCGCACCAAATGAACTGCGCATGCTCCGTTTTAAAATTTCCCACCGTGCTTTGCGCGACGTGAGTTACGTCCATCCCTATTCACGGACGACTTACGCAAAAAAAAAAAAAAATTCACATTTCGACGCGGGAACGACGGTCATACTTAACATGGCAAGTCTATCTATACACCGCAAAATACCAGCTTTAACTATACGCCGGAAAAAGCCGACTACAGACGACGTTAGAAAATGCGACAGCCGCGCGTACGTTCGTGGATCGTCGTAAATCGCTAATTTGCATACCCGACGCGGAAAACTAATATAAGATCCGAAGGCGTACAAAGCCGTACGTCTGTCGGATCTTACCCAGATGCCGTCGTATCTTGGTTTGAGGATTCAAACTAAAGATACGACGCGGGTAATTTGAAAGTACGCCGGCGTATCAGTAGATACGCCGGCGTATTTGCTCTGTGGATCTGCCCCGTTATACTTGCCTCCACTGTGCAGTTTTTGCACAGAGTGGCCCCGATCCACGTCTTCTGGGGTCCCTCAGCGGCTGTCTATGGTTCTCCCCGCAAGAACTCGCCACAGTCATGGTGGAGACACTCGTAGACAGAGACGGGGCTCATGTAAGTATTAGGGGGGCTGCTGCACACAAAAGGCTTTTTATCTTAATGCATAGTGCCCATTAAGAATAAGATTAAAAACCTTTTGATTTTACAACCCCTTTAAGGTGTAGTTCTAGAGGGAATTAGTGGACCTCCAGCTGTTGCAAAACTACAAGTCCCATCATGCCTCTGCCTCTGTGTGTCATGCTAGTGGCTGTCAGAGTCTTGCTATGCCTTAATGAGACTTGTAGTTCTGCAACAGCTGGAGGTCCGCTAATTGCATATCCCTGTTCTAGAGCATGGGTCTTCAAACTACGGCCCTCCAGGTGTTCAGGAACTACAATTCCCATCATGCCTAGTCATGTCTGTGAATGTCAGAGTTTTACAATGCCTCATTGAATGTGTAGTCCCGCAACAGCTGGAGGGCCGTAGTTTGAGGATCCCTGTTCTAGAGCATTACCATTGAAACAAGTGGAGGCAGCTGACAAGTGTCGATGCCTCATGAAAGCGACATGCTGCTTAAAGTGGTTATAGTGTGTGTGTGTGTGTGTGTGTGTATGTGTGTTTTTTTTATTTTTATTTTTTTATTATTATTAAGAATACCTTTTCACAGTGCAGCTGAGCGGTCACGTGACCACCCACACCTCTCCTTCCCAAATCTAAGGACTACAGTGGGAGGAGCTGTGATTATCCTCTGTCAGTTGGGAGGTGATGTGATCACATAGCAACACTGTAAAGAAGGTATTTGGCTTTATAATTAAAAGAAAATACACTGTACTGTATATCTTGCTACAACAGTGGGGATACCATTAAATGTGCTCAGTGACTTTACAGCCACACGGAATGGGGGCAGGGAGTTTGACACACACACACACACACACACACACACACACACCCCCACCTACACCTGACAGGGAGGTGGGGACTCTGAACAAAGTGAGATGATGGAGGCATGTAAACTGACCACAGTATCTTGGATCAGCAGCCATGGTTACTGTGGTCAGCACTGCAATAGGCAGGAACTACCAGGTATTTTACAGCATATAATGGGACAAAGGACATTGCAGATGCACTATGCTGTTTATCATGCTTCAATCCTGCTAGATCACTTCAGGCTTTCCATTTAGTAGGTATAGCTATGTACAGTATGCATGCCCCTTGAAATTTTCCACATTTTGTCATGGTGCAACCAAAAACGTAAATGTATTTTATTCTGATTTTATGTGATAGACCAACACAAAGTGGCACACGATTGTGAAGTGAAAGGAAGATGATAATTTGTTTTTACAAATATGTGAAAAGTGTGGCATACATTTGTATTCAGCCCCCCTGAGTCAATACTTTGTAGAACCACCTTTCAATGCAATTACAGCTGCAAGTCTTTTTGAGTCTCTACTAGCTTTGCACATCTAGAGAATGAAATTCATGCCCACTCTTTGCAAAATAGCTCAAGCTCTGTCAGATTGGATGGATGAGCGTCTGTGAACAGCAATTTTCAAGTCTTGCCACAGATTTTCAATTGGATTTCGGGTTGGACTTAATTGGCCACTCTATCATATGAATATGCTTTGATCTAAACACTTCCATTGTAGCTCTGGCTGTATGTTTAGGGTGTTACACTTCCTACACCATATACAAATATACATTTGCTATATTACACCTCCTGGAGGTGTTCACAGTAACTGCAGCAGATATAATAATTTGATAAAAAAAACAATTTTTGCGCCGGTGACACCACACACACAAAATGTATGTTCAGGGTCGTTGTCCTGCTGGAAGGTGAACCTCCGCCCCAGTCTCAAGTATTTTGCAGACACTCCCAGGTATTCTAAGATTGCCCTGTGTTTGGCTCCATCTTCCAATCAACTCTGACCAGCTTCCCTGTCCCTGCTGAAGAAAAGCCTCCCCACAACATGATGCTGCCACCACTGTTTCATGGTGGGGATGGTGTGTTCAGGGTGTTAGTTTTCCGCCACACAGTTTTGCTTTTAGGACAAAAAGTTAAAGGGGTTGTAAAGGTAAAAATTTTTTTCCCTAAATGGCTTCCTTTACAGTCCTCCTTCACTTGCCTCATCCTTCGATTTTGCTTTAAAATGTCTTTATTTCTTCTGAGAAATCCTCACTTCCTGTTCTTCTGTCTGTAACTACACACCGTAATGCAAGGCTTTCTCCCTGGTGTGGAGAAAGCCTCTTGTGGGGGAAGGGGCGAGGAGGGGGGTCAGGACACTCTCTACTTTGCAGATAGAGAAAGGAGCTGCGTGTTAGTGGGAGCGTCCTGACACTCCTGCTCGCCCCCTCAAGAGGCTTTCTCCACACCAGGGAGAAAGCCTTGCATTACTGTGTGTAGTTAGACAGAACAGGAAGTGAGGATTTCTCATAAGAAATAAGGACATTTAAAAGCAAAATCGAAGGATGAGGTAAGTGAAGGGGGACTGCACTAAGGTTAAAAAAGCTATTTAGGGAAAAACATTTTTGTACCTTTACAACCCCTTTAAATCGTGGTCTCATCTGACCAGAGCGCCTTGTCCCCCACATGGTTTCTTGCAAGCAGACTTTCTTTTAACAATGGCCCTTTTCTTACCACGCTTCCCTAAAGACCAGATTTGTGGAGTGCCGACTAATGGTAGTCCAGTCCTGTGGATAGTTTCTCCCATCTGAGCTGTGGATCTCTGCAGCTCCTCCAGCGTTACCATATGCCTCTTGGCTGATTCTCAAAATACTCTCCTTGCCTGGCCTGTCAGTTTAGCTGGACGGCCATGTCTTGGTAGGTTTGCAGTTGTGTCATACTCTTTCCATTTTCGGATGATGGATTGAAAAGTGCTCCGTGAGATGTTAAAAGCTTGGGATATTATTATTATTATTATTATTATTATTATTATATATATAAACGCCGCTTTAAACTTTTCCACAACTTTATCCCTGACCTGTCTGGTGTGTTTCTTGGCCTTCATGATGCTGTTTGTTCACTAATGTTCTCAAACCTCTGGGGGCTTCACAGAACAGCTGTATTTATACTGAGATTAAATTACACACAGGTGGACTCTATTTACTAATTGGGTGACTTCTGAAGGCAATTGGTTCCACTAGAGGGGTAGTCGGAAAAGCTATACCGTCAATTTGGAGATCGTGGGTACTCTCATAGGATACTCAAAAGGGCCAAAGAAATCCCTGGGCAGAAAGAGAAAGTTTATCTACTTCAGCCCAGTGACAAAACTCAAAATGAGACCGATGGTCCAGTGAGACTTATCACTCCATTCGGCATCAGATTAAATCTATTCTTTCCGATCACTGGCACATTTTAACTCGTTCAGAGGATCTGAGGGAAATCGTTGGTGATAGACCCCTGATGGTTGCCAAGAGAGCCAGAAACCTGGACGACACGTTGGTGCAGTCGGAATTTGTACGCCCCCAAAACTGTAATTGGATCACAGACATGCCTAAAATCACTTGCATGTTTCAGGGTCGACATTGTGGTACTTGTAAATACGTTGGTTGTTCCAAAGTGTTCAGAGACTCAGGAGCAAAACAAGAATTTGAGATAAGATCTTTTATAAGATTTGCCACAACTAAGGGTCCTGTACACTTTGGAATGTCCCTGAAAGAAATGTATAGGTTGGGAAAACTATGCGGCAGCTCTGCGTTTTAGATTTCATGAAAAACACTGGAACTCAAAGTAAAGTGCTTCTTCTCTTTAGATCTATCTGACCAAAGGGGAGACTTTGATACAGTACTCCTGAGGAAAGAAAAATCCTGGATCTTCAAGCTCTATACTCTTCAGCCTAATGGCTTGAATAATGAGTTGAGCTTGAGGATCTTTTTGAAACCCTAAATTTCTATTTCACTAACTACCCCAACACACACCACTCCCCCCCTTCCTTCCATACCCTGCCCCTTCCCTCCCTTTTCCCCCTTTTTTTTCCCAACACATGGGCCAAATATCATTCTGCTGTAATGCTTAAATTAATTTAAACTAAGCTATAATCTTGACAACCTGATAATTGCCATTCCCACGTGGTGCTTTATTGGGGGGGAAATATCGGTGTGGGGTTCGTGATGGTGGATTTTAAGAATCAGTAGACTATTTCAGATATGACTGATTTTCTTCAAAACATGATGGTTTTAATGCTTTAATTTCCATCAAATTGATTATTTACTTCACCTCATAGACATTACACCTGTCTGTTTTTATCAACTGTAGTTTGTTGCGTCACCACAAGATGGCAGTCAATAGAAAACGTTACATAAGTGAATTTGATTGGACACCGTTCCTTATATACAGATGACTATCACTTATGCATAACGTCCAGACGAAGTGCTCGAAATACATTGATGTAGCTGGCGCTAGACCCCCGCACCCCACTATGGCCCCCTAATCCATTAAATTAAGCTGATTCCTTATGATTGACATCCATGAAATAGATTCCGGACACGTCCACTTCCGCATTCTTAAGCGGACCATCTCAGCCACCATAGCTGGCATTCCGGATGTTGAACCTGGAAGCCTTGAGCGAAAATCTCCCCGATTAAACACAGCTTTTCAATATAGCCAACGTAAATGGCGGAATCTAGTGAGCGGTTCCACAGTCACCTCATTCGTTCGCCTTATTCCAGGACACACTGAACGGTACCAAATCGCGGCACGATCATCCAAGTACAGGAGCGGTTACCTTATGCTTCTTCCCTCCAGGGTGTAATTTCGGTTATTATTCAAGGATTAACTCTGACCTATGATGAATGCTTTTTATATAGCCCACCATTGTTAACTGCAGCCCTCTACACAGATCAATACAGTGAACTTCTAATTAGTGTAAGAATGATACTGCTGCTTATGGTAAGACTAATGACTAAAACACCGCTCATTGCTGTTGAAAGCCGTGAACTACCGAGGGGAATAACAGAATCGGTCTCTAGCTGAAACAAGAGGCACGGATGATATGACTATCTAAATTGTTTTATTTTCCCCATTATACAACCCCTTGTTGCAGAACTTGTATAAGCCCTCTATACGGACATCAGATATCGTCTAAAACGACTGACTAAACAGTCAAAGGATGGATCCATCAATGGGGCATTATTAAATGGAGCAGAACAATACTAATTAGTAGAATCCTTTTACATTGCGGATACAAGGACTTTGCATGGTGGTGGTGGTAGCGGGGGCTTGGTGTAGCAGGATTTTGACGACAACGTTGTCAATTACTACAGTTTTCTTTACTAGTTACTGGGTACTCTGGAGGAACGTGGTCCACCTGAATGGCCATTGTACCAATTTGGCTGGACTTTATTATATTTTGTATTTCATCAATTGTTCAATTATACTATTGTTGACCCTCCCCTCAGTTGCTTTCAGGTGACATCATTGTCCTCCCAATAAAATACATGCAACATTAAAAAAGATGTGGAAAATTTCAAGGGGTATGAATAATTTTTCAAGGCACTGTAAAACATTAAAAATAAGTGTCTATACGGTTTTTAAATCCAGTAATTCACTGGGGTTGATCTGAAATCAGGGGAAGCTCTTCTGATTTTATCATCCAATCATGTACAAGTAAAAAAATAAATATATATATATATATATATATATATATATATATATATATATATATATATATATATATATATATATATATAAACATTTTTTTTTCATGTCCCCCTCGGATATACAGCGACTGCACTTCCAAGTGCACTTGCAGTGCAAAGTGGATTTGCCTTTAGTAAATAAACCCCACTGTCTCACCCTGCTCTGCACATGCTCAGTGGCTCTCCATTTTTAGGCACTGCCTAGTTTGTAGAGGCCGATCTGCTGACAGCCTTGAAGCGGATTTAAACTTTCTTATCCTATTCTTTACAGCCAATGAAGCTGCTTCTGTTTAATCCGCAATTGCCATGGTGCTGCACATATGATCAGTTATGACACCAGCCATTTAATGGGTTCACAGTTTGAGGACACTCAAATTTGAGCTTTGGACCCCTTTCACACTGTAAGCACCTGAAAAATGCCTTATCTGCAATCCCAGTGTAAAAGCCTGAGTGCTTTCACACTGGGGCACTGCGCTGGCAGGACGTCAAATTGAAATGGGCAGGTGCTTTTAACAATTTATTTGGCCGCTAGCGGGGGTTAAAAGCACCCCTCTAGTGGCGTGAAAAGTGCCTCTAAAATGACGGTAAAGGAATGGATGTTTTTTGTTTTTTTTTAACTGTTAAATTGATGAGTTTAGTTCTGCTTTATGATTAATTGCTGCTCTTGGGCTCTGGCCTTCAGCAAGAGGAAACCAGAACAATGCTGTCAACCAAAATTTACAGCACACACTAATTTTGGTAACCTAATTCTTGATGTGGAATTTATGTTCCTTGCTACTCAATGCTACCTCTCCTGTGTGAACAGCACTGTGTGGTGCTATTATAAAATTTCTGGCAGGTGTGGAAGGGTGGTTAAGCTTTAAAAATGTTAAAGCGGGGGTTCACCCTTAGAGGGCACTTTTCCCCCTTAGATTCCTGCTCGTTATTACTAGGGGAATCGGCTATTTATTTAAAAATAGGTGCAGTACTTACCCGTTTACGAGACGCATCCTCTCCGTCGCTTCCGGGTATGGGCTTCGGGAATGGGCGTTCCTTCTTGATTGACAGGTTTCCGAGAGGCTTCCGACGGTCGCATCCATCGCGTCACGATTTTCCGAAAGAAGCCGAACGTCGGTGCGCAGGCGCAGTATAGAGCCGCACCGACGTTCGGCTTCTTTCGGCTACGAGTGACGCGATGGATGCGACCGTCGGAAGCCTCTCGGAAGACTGTCAATCAAGAAGGAACGCCCGCTCCCGAAGACCATACCCGGAAGCGACGGAAGAAGATGCAGCTCGAAAACGGGTAAGTACTGCACCTATTTTAATACAAATAGCCGATTCCCCTAGACCGAACGAGCAGGAATCTAGGGGAAGAAAAAATTTTTTTTTAGAAATGGGTGAACTCCCGCTTTAAATAAGTTCTGTATTAACACAGGGTATTGACACGTGTGAATGAGCCCTTATATGCAGTTGTCTGCGCTGGCGCTGCGTGTGTATCCCCTTCTATGGGTTGCCTGCACACAGCTATGGGGTGGATGCACAAGCATCGGCTATTGGCTCTTCATAGAGAATGGGCTTAATTACCCATTTTAATGAGCTTGAAAGCAGAATGAAACCACTGAAAAAAAAAAATGCAATAGGAGCGTTTATGCTATAATGTGCTAGTTATCGCAGCATATTGGCATGTTATGGCTGACTTGCCAATTGATTTCCAATTGATTTCCCCAACAGCACTATGGGGTCAGTGCTGCCATCTTCTCCCAGTTTTCTTTCCAGGCCCAGATTCTTTGCTGGATTAACTGAACAGTTATGTCACTCTCAAGGTGCTTAACCACTTCCATACCAGGCACTTACGCACCTTCCTGCCCAAGCCAATTTTCAGCTTTCAGCTCTGTCGTACTTTGAATGACAATTACGCGGTCATGCTACACTGTACCCAAACATTTTTTTTATTTTGGTGGTATTTGATCACCTCTGCGTTTTTTTTTTTTTTTTTTTGCGCAACAACTAAAAAAAAGTTTTTTTTTTTAAATAAGTAAGTTTTCTTCTTCAGTTACGGGCACTGATGAGGTGGCACTGATAGGCGGCACTGGTATGCGGCACTGATGGGCACTCATAGGTGGCACTGATGGGCGGCCATTATGGGTGGCACAGATGGGTACTTATGGGTGGCACAGATGGGCACTGGGCATGGATGGGCACTGATGGCATTGCTGGGCATCACTTGTTTACTAATTTACCAGTCAGTGCCCATGTTGCCAGGCACTGATTGGCATCTTTTGTGCTATTTTTTTTATTGTTGCCGCCTTCCCTGGTGGTCCTCGCGGCTTCCCTGGTGGTCCAGTGTGGACTTCCGAGCGGGGGCTGCGCTGATTAACAATCAGCACGAACCACCCCCTGTCAGGAGAGCCGCCGATCAAACGGCTCTTCCTGTTTACATCGTGATCAGCCGTAATTGGACACGGCTGATCATGTGGTAAAGAGCCTCCGCCAGAGGCTCTTTTCCGAGATGCAGGGTGTCAGACTAACACCCCGCATCACCAATCGCTGCGCGCCCCCACGGGCGCGTGCTGGCATGTTATCCTGCTGGACGTCAATAGACGTCCAGTCAGGATAACGCAACCACTTCCCGGACGTCAATATACTATTGATCAGGGGGGGAAGTGGTTAAAAAAAATAATAAAAAAATCTCCATCGGCAATGGTTTATTAGCATTTGCAGGTTACTATTTTGGGGGTTTGGTGCTAGAATTATTGCTTTCATTATAAAGTTTGCAGCAATACAGATCATACGTGGTACATACACTGTTTACATATGCGTGCATGACCTACGTATGCAAGCAAGGGGGGGGACAGGGGCGCTTTAAAGAAAAATCGAATGCCTCCGCATGTTAACGGGCTCCCTAATCGCACAGAGCTTGATAAAGGCGGGAGGAGGGGTGGGACCCCCTTCCTCCACTTGTAAAAGTAATTCAGCGTCGTCTTGGCCATTGAAGGAATCGCAAGCCCTAAAAAAAATGATCTCTATCATTGCTGCAGTAATAACCGAGATATCCCCTTTCCAATCCAGTGACGTACCAGTATGTTGCTAGTTGGCAAGTAGTTAAGGGTGTACTTGCGCTGAAAGGTTTAACTGTACCTGGGCACATTTTACCCCCTTAGTCTGGTTCATTTGTGTTGCATGAGTGCTACAAACCATGTTCAGGGCCGCTTTGAAGAGGTAGTCTGGGGCACTTCACTTCAGCATGAGTGAAAACCTGGTGTGATCACAGAACTCAATGAGCCCAGAAAGCAGGAATCATTGTGGTTTGGCTGGCAGAGACATAAGTGTGCTCAGGAATGCTTCCTTTTAAGCACAATATGGGCCCTTTCACAGGGAAGGTCAGCTTTGCTGAGCGGGGGATCGCTCCGCTGAGTAGGCAAATGACAGGTCTGTCTTCGCTCACTGTGCAGAGACGGACAGAGTCCTGCTTTTTCCTTTGGGGAAATCGGGTGAAAACAGACTGCTTGTCTGTTTTCATCTGATCTTATCCGATCCTCCAGGCAGATGGAAAATTAAGCTGTAGTTATAGGGGGGATGCCTAGCACAATAACATACATAGAAGCACATGGGGGGGGTTATTTACTAAAGACAAATCCGTTTTGCACTACAAGTGCAAAGTACACTTGGAAGTGCAGTCGCTATAGATCCGAGGGAGACATGCAAGGAAAATAAACAGCATTTTAGCTTGCACATGTTTGGATAATAAAATCAGCAGAGCTTCCCCCCCATTTCAGATCTACTCCTCAGATTTACATCAACTGCACTTCCCTTCCCCCCCCCCCCCCCCCCCAACTTCGGCATATTCAACCTTTTTTAATGTTTCTTTAAAACATTGTAAATCTTCACTTTGAGTTCAGATCCATTTTTAGAATGGTAGTTAGCCATTGAGATTCATATATTTTTGTATTGAGGAATATAAACTGTATGAGAAGAAAAGAAGCTAATAAACCCCTTCACATGCGTCTCTAGTTTTCTGTATCAGTTTAAACAGCGCAGTTGCTGACGACTGGAACACTGTTCTTACTTTTTAGGCAAGCAGAGTATGGAAGAGATTCTGACTAATCTGAAGTTGTTGGACCCGGATGAACTGAGGGAGGAGATACTTAAATCTGGTTTGAAATGTGGGCCTATTACTTCAACCACTCGATCAACATTTGAGCGGAAGCTAGCTCGAACGTTACTGGAACAACAAGGTGTCAATTTAGAGACTCTGAATTCAAATGAGGGTGAAGACCGGGAATTTGGGTATAATGTTGGCCTAAACCCCCCTGTTGAAGATGCATCACTACATCATTCTGCAGCTCCTGTGAACCACCTATTGGATGAAGCATTCATCACCAACCAAACACATTCCAATGACTCCCCTATGTTTTATGCTGTTTGTCCATTGCATGAAGACAATCTGATGAAAAATGGTAAGCCTTTTTTTTTTCTGTATAATCTATCATAATCTCCTATTACCGTGTTTCCACAGAAATAAGCCTGGGTCTTATATTAATTTTGCCCACCAACAACACAGTAGGACTTATTTTCGGGTAGGGCTTGTCATGCAGTGTGAATAATAGCAAAAGTGCTTGTAAACTGCCAGAATCCTCGCCATTACAGCCTTGCACCGAGCACTGCAGAAGGGGGCCGAGATCTCCCGCTGACAGCCAAGAGAAGGGAAGATCAGTGAAGATCAGCTGAGCGGTGCTTCCATGCAGTGTTAATTTAGTTGACAAACATTTTAGTCGATGAAATTAATACTATTTTAGTCGACTAAAATATGACTAAAACAATTGAGATGACTAAAATGCGACTAACACTAAAATAGCATTTTAGTCAAAAGACTAAAACTAAATTGAAATTTGACTTAAAAATGAACACTGGTCTGTAGTGCATGTTCATACCTCAATGCCATAATTGATAACATACTGGATTTTTTACTCCAGCAATATGAGTTTGGAAATTGTAGAGAAATTTAACAAATGCGTTACAATTTAAGTACACCCATTAGATTGTAGATGACTAAAATGAGATTTAGTCGACTAAAATATACTGGAGATTTTAGACAAATAAAACGTAGCACATTTTAGTCGACTAAATACGACTAAAACAATTGCAGAAGACTAAAATGGGACTAAAGCTAAAATTCCATTTTAGTCTTAAGATTAAAACTAAATCGAAGTTTGCTGCCAAAATTAACACTGCTTCCATGGCCCGTTCTGAGCAATGCAGGGGGGGGGGGGGTCGAGATCGCCCACTGACAGGAGAAGGGGAGGGCAGCGAAAATCAGCTGAGTGGTGTTTCCATCGCTCTCTCTCTCTGTGAGCAATGCAGGGGGAGTCTGGATCCCCCCCCCCCCACTAACAGCAAGAAGGGGAGAGCAGCTGGAAATCATATAGTGGCGCTATAAGAAGGCGCCTGATTAAACCGGACCACAGAAAACGCACACCTTCCACACTATACAACACCACAATAGTGAGGATTCTAGCAGTTTACAACCACTTTAAACTAGTGCTTATTTTCAGGGTAGGACTTATATTGCAGAAAATCGGGCTAGGTCTTATTTCTGGGGAAACGCTGTACATTATTTTCAAATTTACCATAATTGTTTCGCTAACGGAACTAATTTTTTTTTTGTGTGTTTAAAATGCACATTTTTAGACCTGTAGATTTGTGAAAACCCCAAACATTATTTATTTTCTGAAAGCAGGGATGTTGGCGAATAAATTGATGGTAGTTATTTTTATGACAAAAGATATTAGTGCAACAGTTTTGATAAACATATTTTTAGTAACTTTGCTAAAGCAATTTCTCTTCCGTTCATGGACGGAGATAGCAGCCTTTGACCTTAGGGTTATATCCGCATCCTTCCAGGAGAGTTAGGCAGAAACAAAGCACTTTAAGTGTTAACACTTTCCTCAGTGCAGCTCCTCCCAGAGGGCGTGGTTCCCCCGGGTATAACCCACACCCTGCTCTAGCAGCTCCAGTTTTTTTCTGCCTAACGACAGGAGAGGACAGGCACTCTGGAGTCTTTTTCTGCATTTTTGAATCCTGCGATTCTTCTATCAACAGCCGACTGGGTGACAGGCTGGGTCTTGACTCTTGTAGTCCCCCCCCATGTTCGGCCATCGAGCGTGTGCCGGCCCTCAGCTCAGCTCTGGGTCGTCCACGACAGGCCCCATTGCTCCAGGGGCAGCCGGGGAACTACGTGTTCCAGGACACACATATGACCGGTCTCTATGGCCTTGTCACAGTGTGTCTGGCCGACAGCCATGCCGTTAGTGGACATTGGTTCTGTCCGGGATGCCTCCAGCAGGTAGTCGCAGGTAGGGTAAGTAGTGGCCCCTTGCCCTGGCAAGGTGGTATGGCTGGTGTTTTTCCCTGGGGAGGTCGACTGAGGGTCTGCCCTGCTTTCCCCTTCCTCTCCCTCCTTCCCCTGACTGGGTAGCGGCTGTGAAGGGGGGCCTCCTGGGTGTTCTTTATTACCGCCGGGGCCCGTGTGTTGGGGGACTGTGTTGTTACTCTGGGGGGTGCTGCTGTGTTGTATGAGGTGTTTGGTGCATCACTGGGGATTTTCAACTGCGCCACGGCCGCCATTTTGCCGTGGTCGCGATTTACATAGCTTGGCGGCCATTTTCCTGTAGCCCGCTGGTGATTTTTACCTCACACGGTGGCCATCTTGGAAATCTCTTGGCCTCTTGTGACAGTTTTAGCGCTGTAAAACGCTGTGATTCTTCCCTGAGGTGACAGACGCAGCACAGCCAGCACATCAGAGCACACCTTAGGTTTTCAGCTCTCTCTGCTGCTGGGTGGGGTGGTGAGTCACTGGGAGGCCTCTGCTTCTATTTTTGCAGCCAGGAGGTGACCGGTGGGTTGTTCTGTCTTGCAGTACACAGCGGTGGGGCAATATGGAACCTGAACCTGGTGTTTCTGCCCCAGCAATGCCTGAGTTATACTTTAATCCCCCTGCTCCTGCCACATCTGTTGAGGCAATGTCGGCTGTACTTGAGGCGTTTCTCGCCAGGTTTGAAGCTGCTGGTGCCCAGTAGGGGGGGTACAAAGCGCCCCCTCCCTGATCCTGCTTCTAGGGGGGTCTCTGACACGGACTCATTGCCTGTTGTTGCTTCTGGTTCTGTAATGTCAGATGATGCAGGCTTAACCCACACAGACTGTGAGGATGACTCTGCCTCAGGGTCAGTAAATGATAGGGAATTTGTTGGAGCTCTTATTTCTGCGGTGCGTGATACTCATAAACTTGAGGATTTGGCGGGAGCACCAGTTGTGCCGGTCCCTTTTGGGTTCCGCATGCCGCCCAGCACCGCAAAAAAGTATTTCCCTGTATTCCTTATTTGGAGCATTTGCTATGTAAGGAATGGGACACGCCACAAATTTTTTTTGCTGTTCCTAAAAACTTTGCGGTCCGTTATCCCTTTGAGGAGGACTTTTTAAAATAAGTGGGTCTTTCCTCCGTCAGTGGACCCTCCTGTGTCCAGACTGAGTTAGGCCACCACATTGCCTGTGGTAGGGGCTCCTCCTTTATGGACCCCACTGATAGGAGAGTGGAGTCTGTGGCCCGCTCTATGTTCACAGTTGTGGGTTCGGCTGTGAGACCGGTCGTGGCCGGTCTCTGGTGTCGCAGACACTGACTGAACGGGCAAAGTTGTTGCTGCAGAAGCTGGAGGAGCAGGATGCTTCCGAGACCTGCAAGGACCTGGCTGAACAATTGGTTCAGGGTCTAAAATTTGTCTGTGAGTCGGCCCTGGATACGCTTCCCTTGCTTTCCAGAGCCTCCGCCTATGCGGTGGCACTACGCCGCCTTGTGTGGCTGAAATGCTGGTCTGCGGACCAATCCTCCAAGAAGGCCTTGGTGGATTTGCCCTTTAAGGGTGAGCGGCTTTTTGGGGCGTCCCTGGATGACACCATTAAGGATGCCACAGGTGGTAAGAGCACACTGCTCCCACAGTCTGGGAAGGGCAAGGAGCCTCGCCATAGACAAGCGTTTTTTTTGTGCGCCCAGTGCAGCAGGAAAAAGTTTGCAAGGTGCTAAGGCGCCCGCTGCGGGGCAGTAGCGACCCTGGTTCCGCAAGCCTAACAAGCCTGCGGACAAACTTGCTTCCGCATGCAGGTCTGCCCCCGCCCGGGCCTCGGGTGGGGGGCCGGCTTCGCAAATTCGTGGCTCGGTGGAGGTCTCTCCTCTCCGACCGTTGATAGTTTCCACGGGGTACAAGATAGAGTTTCTCTCTTGTCCACCAAACAGATTCTTTCCTTCCAACCTCCAGCTTCCTCCGGTTCGCCGGCAGGCTCTGTCAGGGGCTGTCCAGGATCTACTGGACAGGGGGGTGATTGTGCCAGTTCCCTCTTCACCCGGAGGTGTTTCGGAGTCTGTGCCAGAAGTGGGGCACTCTAGACGTGGACCTTCTAGCGTCCCGTCTCAACCGGAAGGTGCCACAGTTCGTGGCCAGATCGAAGGACTTGGGGGCTGACGCGTCAGACGCGTTGGTGGCTCCTTGGGGTCACTATCGACTGACTTACGCCTTCCCTCCTCTGAAGCTTCTTCCTCGCCTGCTTTGCAGAGTGGAAGCCGAAGGGATTCCAACAATCCTGATCGCCCCAGATTGGCCGCACCGCTCCTGGTACGTGGACCTGGTGCGTCTGGTGGCAGACGCCCCCTGGCGTCTACCTCCTGAGAAAAGATCTTCTGTCGCAGGGTCCCATCTTCCACCCTGCTTTACAGTCGATGGCTTTAACGGCGTGGCTGTTGAGCCAGGTACTGAAGGACCGAGGCCTGTTATGCTCAGTGGTCTCTACCATGCTGCGTGCACGGAAGTCTACCTCACGTAGGATTTACCATCGTACGTGGAAGGCCTACATCTCTGTGTGTGGAGATGAAGTGGCACCCTTGTTCATACGTGGTGTCTAGGATTCTGCTGTTTTTTACAGCAGGGAGTGGATCAGGCTCTCGCCTTGAGTACGGTTAAGAGTCAGATTTCGGCTCTGGCCGTTTACTTTCAGCGACCCTTGGCGGCGCACTCCTTGGTGCGTACGTTTGTACAGGGGGTCCGGCATGTGGCCCCTCCTGTGCGTCTGCCACTGCCCCCATGGGACCTAAATTTCGTCCTCTCGGTGCTTCAACAAGCTCCTTTGAGGACATTCAGAAGATCCCTTTGCTGACTCTGTCACAGAAGGTGTTTTTTCTGGTAGCGATTACCTCAGTCAGACGAGTATCTGAACTGGCGACCTTGTCTTGCAAGGCTCCCTATTTGGTCATCCATAAGGATAAGGTGGTGCTACGGCCGCAGCCATCTTTTCTCCCGAAAGTGGTTTCGGCTTTCCACATTAATGAGGACATTGTTCTTCCATCCTTATGTCCTCAGCCGAAAAACCAGAAGGAGGCCACTTTACATTACCTGGATGTGGTTTGGGCCCTACGAGTGTACTTATCTGCTACGGCTCCGTTCCGGAAGTCGGACTCACTGTTCATGTTGGTGGCTGGTCTCGGAAAAGGTCTGGCAGTCTCGTCGGCCACCATTTCTAGGTGGATATGACAGGTTGTGCTTCAGGCCTATGCCCTAAAGGGGCGGGCGCCTCCCTTTCGGGGTTATGGCGCATTCGACCAGGGCGATCGGTGCCTCTTGGGCTTTCCGGTATCAAGCCTCTGTGTTACAGGTGTGTAGGCAGCGACCTGGTCGTCGGTCCACACTTTTTCAAAGTTTTACAAGGTGGATGTGAGTGCATCTTCTGATGCCTCCTTCGGCCGCAAGGTGTTACAGTTTAAAGTTGGAGTTCCTCCGTTGAGTAACTCCGGTTTTGTTTGGGGTGTAGCTTGGTTTGCTGTGTTGTTTTTCCCACCCCTCAAATTTTTGACACTGCTTGGAGACGTCCCTAAGGTCAAAGGCTGCTGTGTCCGTCCATGAACGGAAGAGAAAATTTGATTTTTGTACTCGCCGTAAAATCCATTTCTCGGAGTTCATGGACGGACACAGCACCCATCCCTCCTTTTGTTTCTACTGCTTGTTACGAACTGGAGCTGCTAGAGCAGGGTGTGGGTTATACCCGGGGAACCACGCCCCTTGGGAGGAGCTGCACTGAGGAAAGTGTTGTTAACACTTAAAGTGCTTTGTTTCTGCCTAACTCTCCTGGAAGGAAGCGGATATAACCCTAAGGTCAAAGGCTGCTGTGTCCGTCCATGAACTCAGAGAAATGGATTTTACGGTGAGTACAAAAATCCAATTTTTTAGGGCATACCAACGCAATATAGTGTATTACAGAATTTTTTTTATATAGCATACCGTATATACACGAGTATAAGCCGAGGCACCTACTTTTACCAAAAAAAAAATGGAAAATTTGTTGACTAAAGTATAAGCCTAGGGTGAGAATGCAGCAGCTACTGTAAGTGGAAAAAGAGGGTCAACAATGCCTATTTGCAGCTTCACTGTGCCCATTTGCATGCCTCATCCTCACTGTGTCTCCCATCAGTGCCTTCTCTGTGTCCATCAGTGAATGCTAATGTCCATCAGTGCTGTCTGCCTTCTCAGGACAGCACGGCTCTGAGCGGAGATTGTGTCTGTCATGGAACAGTAGCACAGAGACACCGGCAATCATTGATGTTCTATTTCCCCGTCCGTCCTCTCTCGCACGGGATGAGAGAGAGGACACGCAGCTGATCTCACTGCTTCCCCTTCTCCCCCCTCCCATGTGTGCTCCGCAGAAAATGTTAGCTTCACACTTGACTGACCGCGGAGCACACAGGAGAGGGAAGGGGGAGCAGTGAGATCAGCGGTGTGTCCTCTCTCTCCTCCCGTGCGAGAGAGGACGGACGGGGAAATAGAACGTCAATGATTGCCGGTGTGCGTTGGTTTTTAGCCTGACGAGGAGGAGTAGGAGTCGGCGCTTGGTTATACTGCATGGCCGCCGAAGACACTAAATGTATCACAGCGCTGGGCGATTCGGCTGCAGACACAGACTTGAGTATAAGCAGAGAAAAGGATTTTTAGCACAAAAAAAGTGCTAAAAAACTTGGCTTATACTCCAGTATGTACGGTAAGTTTGCGTTGGGTAATGCCAAACGTCAGGCCCTAAAATTGCATGCACTTGTAAGGCCCCTTTCACACAGGTGGACCCATTTGGACCATACACCATACAGACATGTCTGTTTACACATGCCGACATCCGATCCTGTCTGCTAAAAACAGACAGATGGGGGATCAGTTCACTATCTGTCTGGCAGATAGGGTCAGACCGCCTATAGAGGAAAGGGGGCTGTGTCTGCTCTGCATAAGTGGAGCAGACATGGACATGATCCTGCTGAGCCAGGATCAGCGCACAGCTCCCCCGCTGAGCAGGATGATACGCTGGCAGAGTCTGCCCGTGTGAAAGAGCCTTAAAATAACAACCTTCAGTCCACAAAATTGTCAATAACTCATGCTTTAAACGCCTTTACATTTTTATCAGTTTAGCGTTATTGCTGAAAGATGACCCTAGAATTGTTGCTCTCACTCTGTCATGCACAGCATTTTATGTATTTAGCCAAACCTTATGCTTGCGTTTCAATTGTGTATGTGGGGGCTTTGTTTTCTTAATACTACAGGACCCAGGCAAAAAGTATTCATAGACCCTGGATTATAGATGTGTACTTTTTTAGGTGATTGTTTACCGTCAGAGTGTTTGAGGACATGCCCCCTGGGCACCTCTCCTATAACCCTACCCCACTCTGAGTCCTCAGTTTCTTCTTCTTTTTTTTTTTTCTTGAATCCTAAGTTGATGGCCTTTTTTGATTCTTCAACTCTTCAATCATTGCCTTCACATATCAGAAAAGCAATGCAACCTCTGTAAAACCTTTTCAGCTGCACCTGGACCCCATGCCACAGGGATGGCCTGTAAAGCTGCTTCGGGCACTGGATTTTGCATGGGTGTTCACCTTGCCATTTAGTGCAAAGCGCTCTAGTCAGCTACAGGGTGCTTTACAGGTCCAGGACAATGGTCCATTGCTATGGAACTTGGACCCTGATGACCACTTTTAGAGTGTGCCCACCATGACGGGTGAAACCTGCACTTAATATACAGTTCAGCGTCATGGACAGGTAAAGCAGCCATGTATCTTTGAGTTACTGTAAAAATGGGGGCTATGTTTGGAATGTATTTTATGGTGTAAACTTTTCAAGCTCGCTGCTAAAATTGAACCACCTGGCATTTAGTTTTATGTGGATGACTTTTCACCTAGGACCTATAAGGACCAATTCCGCCCACCCTTTTGCCACAAGGGTTTGTTAGCAGACGGTTTAAACCTGGATTACTGTGTTGCATATATTCTGCACGATACTCCAAGAGTACCCTATTGGGCAATGCCCTTAGCTATAGCTGTGATGGCAACCAATTGGTTTCAAAGGGGTACAAATAAAATTCAAAATTCTACCCTCGTTGCCTCCTTTTCGTCTCTAAAATCAAGCAAAAATTTCCTGAGGACAGTCAGATAGGTAGAATGCCTGGGAACAATCTTCTGTCACCATTGAGTAGTTTTGCCAGTACTACCATAGGATGGCAGGTTTAAGGCTGGGTTTACACCAGTGCAGATTTGATGTGGATTTCCCTGCATCCAATTCGCATGTCGGGGATTGTGACCGGCTCTCGTATCTCCAGAGCGGTTCCGGCGCAAATTGCACAGGAGTCCTGTGCGTCTTCTCGTCTGTTTTGAGGTCCAAATTCAGGCAACATTTTGGGCTGAAATCGGACCTGAAACAGAATGGAGACGCACCGGACCCCTGCTGTGAGCTGCTCCGTCCTGCTGTGTGAATCTAGCCTCAGGGTTTCTTTTAAAGCAGAGAAGAAGGCACTTCTAAGTGCAGTAATAAAGCACTTTAATGACAAGGGTTAAAAATACGTACAAGATGGAATTGAAAAACAGGCAGTAAAGGCTGCAGGTGGAAGTTTCAGCCGACCAGCAGTGGGACACACTGTGTCTCTTATCCAGGATGGAGAGCCGTCCTGTCAGGGCCAGCATGGAAAGCAGGCAACCGTAAGTGACGTCAGTGGTCAGGACATGTTTTCGGAGTGTGCCCAGTTGCTCCTTATTCAAACCACATTATGCCTGTTATTCATCTTT